>NW_024533156.1:0-50162 GCF_016097555.1 Gigantopelta aegis
AAAATTATCCATATAGGTAAAAAATTAATAGGACAAACATTGTAATAAAAGTATACAATTTTATATAATTAATATTAAGTTATAAATAATGTAAAAATATAGTAAATTTATAAATAATATAATAGTATATAATATAATGTATATAATATATAATTATAATGTATAATATTAATAATAATTTTATATTATATAATATATTATGTACTATTATAATATAATATATGTAAATATTAGTAATATATATTTTATTATATAAATTATAATGTAATATACAGACAAACTGTCTTAATAATGTGCTAGTAACGTGATTAATTTTAACCCATGTTCAAGTAGAATCTGCCTAAAACTGTAACTAATATTGAAAATTTCTCATAACCTGGTAAGCCCATAGATGAGTAGAGACAGCAGTTTATCTTCCTGGTATGCCATTTGGAATAGGAGACAAGCAGGAAGTCAAGACTAAAAAGCAGACAGGCCGTCACTGTAAACAAGAGAGAAAGGACGCAGGAACGAATGCAGCATCTGTTTGGCTTATATTGGGGGCGAAAGAAGACGAGCAAAAAAAAATATCGAGGATCATAATTAGAAACATCAACTTGTTATTAGTTGTTGGAAGATTTTCATCAAGGAAAAGATTTTAATAATGTTTACACACATTTTTAAGAAACGAGGGATAACATTTAATAGATTGGTGTAAAAGGATGTCCATTTTGTTATTGAGAACAAAAGAGGTCTTAGTAAAATACAAAATCTACTTCCAAGTGTTTAGAAATATCAGGACAACAGAACAGAACTCCAAAGTATCCCAATTAATTGAACTCAATCTGTAGTTTATATTCAACCTGAAGTGAACCCTCTCTTATTTGGACATCACTATGTACAAATTAACTGTTTAATTAAAAGGTGCAGCTATAATTGACTAATTGGAATAAAATATAATCATTTTACTTTAACTGCAGATAACAGTGTTAATAACACATTTACATGTCACTACATTGAGTTAAAATTGAATTGCCAAAGTTTATTTTGTTTATAGAATATTCAAAAGTGTGGATACATAAAACAACAAAATATTGAAAAAAAAAAAACAAGTCAAAGCTTAAAAAATTTATAACAAATAAAACAACCTATCGTTTATTTGCAGATAAAAAATTTACAACCACAAACTACTGTAATACAGGACCCATAATTGTATTGTAATAATAATAATTATTAAATTTTTAGTATGTAGAATGGGAAAAGAAAAACCAGTACATGTAACTTACGAGGGAAATGATAATAGACTTGGTAACTTAATTACATGTACATATATGGTAGGAAACGAGGGAGACAGAGATAGAGTATAATAGGTCAAAGATTGATTTAGACTCTGTCGTCTTTTTTCATAAAGGTGTCATGTACATTTCCTTAGCTGTTTGGTTGGTATAATACTTTCACAACACTTCTTGTAGACCCTCCTCTTTTGCTTCGCCTTAAACTTCCCCTCGTAAACTGCCTATACTGCTTCGTATACTGTTGGCAATACTGGATGGCGACTGAAGTGAAACCGCCTCCAGCCTAAAATAACAAAGTGATTAATATAAATAGATGATACATTATTTCATGATATAATAATGAATATTATTATTAATATATATGGGCAGTTATTTGTGGGGGGGTGGTGTACCATGTTACCAAATATTAGTTACAACCATACAGTTATAATACCTTATAGTGTATTATTACAACCATACACTTTAGGGTGTAGGAAGATTTAGGGGTGAGGTTTCCTTATAGTATAAAATGATGTATTATGGTTATCCCTCTTTAAGAAACATACCTGTAGTGAGTGGTTCCATTTTGGCCCCAATAACGATGCACGTCACACACCAAATCCTTTACCAGCACCGTATGTTTTATATTTTCTTTCCTAATTATAAGAAAGGTCAAATACATAACAAATAAGTAACTTAGCACAAGACAACATGATAAATATTTTAACCCACTGCATGTATATGAGTAAATAATTCAGCTGTCATGTGTAATAAAATATGCTTATAAAGTCGGCCTTTATTTTATGGAAATATCATGTGTACATTTTGTTTGTTATATGTGTACTGGTAATAAGATGAGAGACTTACGTTCGTTTAGTTCTACAACAGAAAACACCAACAGCAACAAATAGATATATAAGTACTACAATAATAAAGACAACAACAGCTCCAGCAGCACCACCTGCTATTATTGCTATAGTTAGACCACCTTCTGTACCACCAGGAGGAGGTGTTGGGGGAGTGCCTGTAGTTGTAACAACCTATATAATGAATATGTATATCATCAACCACACTTTCGAGTAATTGGAACTTAGCTACTATTAACAAGCTCTAGACCTCTAGAACATCAGTATTTACCACAGTGACCTAGAATAGCTACCATTAGTAAGCTCTAGACTAGTGAAACTCAGTATTTACCACAGTGACCTAGAATAGCTCACCATTAGTAAGCTCTAGACTAGTGAACATCAGTATTTACCACAGTGACCTAGAATAGCTACCATTAGTAAGCTCTAGACTAGTGAACATCAGTATTTACCACAGTGACCTAGAATAGCTACCATTAGTAAGCTCTAGACTAGTGAACATCAGTATTTACCACATGACCTAGAATAGCTACCATTAGTAAGCTCTAGACTAGTGAACATCAGTATTTACCCAGTGACCTAGTGACCATTAGAAGCTCTAGACTATGACCATCAGTATTTACCACAGTGACCTAGAATAGCTACCAGTAGTATGCGCTAGACGAGTAAACTATAATAGTGACCTAGAATAGCTACCATTCTTGAATAGTTAAAAAATCTTTAATAATATAACTTACAGATGTAGTTGTAGGTGTATTTGTATGATAATGGTATATCAACAAAAGTACTAGTACTACTTTTCCATTATAGTTGAACTCAATTCAATTATCACAGATGAAGAGGTTTCCATTACAGATGAAGAGGTTTCTGTCACAGAAAGAAGAACTTTCTATCACAGAAGAAGAGCTTTCTATCCACAGAAGAAAGAGCTTTCTATCACAACTGTAGAGGTAGAGGTTTCCATTATTGAGAATGATGATGATATGACTTCAGTTGAGGACACAATAATAGTTGTCTCAATGGATGGATGATGATGGCATGATAGATGAGTAGGGGATGCATCTACTGTTGAATTACTTGAATCATTTCCCTCTCCACTACCTCCAGCTAGCGCTCCAGAACCACTAGTAATGTTTTCCGCTTGAACATTAATGATAGAATACAAGACAATAAGTATAACAATAATCCCGTTTGTTATTGACATCTGTGTGTGTGAGAGAGAGGGATAGAGGGAGGGAGGGAGAGAGAGAGAGAGAGTCTTCATTGTAATACATCATTTAGTCCAATGTTTCAATAATAAAGGAAGTAATTAATTAATTATCACATTTGTAAGGTATTGTTCAAGTTTGTAAGAGATTCCTGTGGTTGCATACTAAAGAGTATATAATTACTACAGCTAGCTAAGAGTTGACAATTAATTTTAGAGAAATTTACATTAAAAGTATTTAAATTGATACAGATACTACATCACTAGAAGGTCCACATATATGACTAGGTTAGAAATCTATTGACAGCTGTTACACATACCACTATTATATAACAACATGACATAGTCTGGTAATTCATGGTGGGTCCATTAATGTATTACAACTGATCAAAAACAACTCTATAGGTGGCCTCAAGTCACCACTAAACATGACACCAAGATTACTATCATATACATATACACATGTAACATAGCAACATATTGTAAGTGTTGCTAAGCTTTAGAAGGTTAGAATTGTGGCCATCATAATGATCAATGCTAAGATCTTAACAAAGCAGAAACAAAATCAATTGCTAAGTGAATGAGATAGCTATACCACTTCACACTTAATAAGTAACTATCACATTGTCAGCTATATACAGTAGAGGAGTAAACTAGCTATGAAGATGTACATTGATAAGGTATGGCCTTGTGTGTAAGAATAACATTGAGCCTCAGTCTATGAATAAAAATTAAATGAATACCTTGCTTATGTAATATCATATGTGAAATGATAGAGTCATTGTTGTGTTAATTCAATTTCCAAAACATACACGACCCGATATTACTACTTGATATCCCATGGTATTATATGGTATGTTAAAATATAATTTATATTTGTTAGAATGTTCATTAGAACAGTGTGTAATGAGTTTAGTATTTCAAGTTATGCATACCATATGATTAATAACACAAGCTCAATATTCTCATAACTATACCAGTTCATTTATTTTATCTGTTATGTATATGTATTGGTCATCCACCCACTCATCCATATATAAAGTATCAATATATAAATATGGCAGCTGATCTCATTATAACATGTTACATTTCACTTGATATGGTTAAAAATAATTAAGTCTCCCATCATATTAATGATACAATTGACCTTTACACTACACAGACTGCATATATAAAAAACCTTATAGTAAATGTTAGCTGCCTAAATTAAATGTGAGGTTATGATATCACCAACAGAGGCCTCTTTGTGATAACAGAGGCCTGTTTGTGACTAAGGTGATTGCAAATATGTATCTAATTAAGTACATAATTCGACACTATAAAATAAACCTTCAGTAATTATGTCATATGAGGCAGGAAAATAGGTGAGGTACATTTGGAGACAGGTAGACTAATAAACAAACACACAACCCACACATGACCAGAATAAAACCAACTTTATTATTTTTATGACCAAATTATTAAGTTCGTATTTTATTGCCCCCCCCCCCCCCCCCCCCCCCCCCGCCATAATATTACCAATACAAAAACAAGTACTGCCCCTCTACAATATTACCAATACAAAACAAGTGCTGCCCCCTACAATATTACCAATTAATGACTTTAATCATTATGTGTAGGAGAGTACTAAGAGAACAATATTGTTTTCTCAGCTATACATATTACTACAACAATTTTGTGTAGTCAAAACAACATTACACAACACAATGAGTACAACCATGTACTGTATTGTTGATAAAGCAACTAATTTAAGTGTAATTGTCATTGTGTATTATTATTGTAAAAGTGTCCATTCTTTAATGCATGTTTAATTCTTATAATGCAATACAAGAGAACATTTTGTTAAGTATGAATTTAATTTCACATCAAGTTATTACAATCATAATATCCTAGCAGATATTGTACACAACATGGAACATTCTCCACTGGTCATTATTGTAAGAATGATATCTGTAGTAATACATCTTCCTTCTTTTACCTTTTTTGGAGAAGATTATACTACACAACATAGCTATGAGACAATGACTAATCATAATAGAGGTCATTAAATTAAATCAAAGGACATTGTTTCATTATTTATAAATACAATTAAAACAAAATCAGCATTGAAGGTAAGTCTATTCTTCAGATCTTTGATACTACTATAATTTAGTGTTAATTACATCATTAACGACAGGAGGTAGTATAGCATGTAACTAGATAGTATGATATTTTTGATAATTATACCTTCTACTACTAAATATACACTTAATGTAACATCAAGCCAAATGTTAGTGGAATGCAAAAGGAATCCTTAATATTTTACTTTACTTTTATTAAAGAGATAAGATTTCTATTACTATATATTATATATATATTACTGTACTTGACAACACCTTTCCACTGTGTAAAACAATTCACTTGGTTCTTACATTTATGTCATGAAATATTATGTTTGACTTTGAGATGTTGCACTTTGAAAAGACTGGACATAGTTTGGTTAACAATGGAATGTGTATCACTTATAACTCTAGAGTACTCCCACTATATTTACTGGTGGTCTCCTCCATCTTTAATAAGGTATTGATTCTTTCATTCCTTGACTACAAGTGACAGTTGGAATATGGGAACAAGGCTAACGTGTCATAGGTAGATAAAACTATTTAAGTATTGAGAATTATAAAAGTATTTGGTTCAAATGCAACAATGACACCTTTTAAAAATAATTATTAGTTATTTATTAGTATATAACTAAATCAACATCATATTTTAATTCTTATTGTAATTTGTTTTCTTAACTTAAAAGATCATAATATTTCTAAGGTTATACTACAAAATATTCTTTACTAATATACACAAGTTACTCCAACACTAGACCATACGACTGAGAACTACGCACACAACAAATACTACAACTGTATCATCTCACCTTCTTCTTTCTCTTTTCGAGGTCTGTGTTTGAACACGCACGCAATATAGATTGCAATCGATAAGATATCGAAGTTTTTAAAGATAGTAAAGGGAACCAAATCGCCTCTTTTTTGCAAAGCGATAGATTTCAAGTTACCGCAAGGGGCGTTATGACTATGACCACGTTAAATAACTATTAATAAGATAATAGGAGGTGGGTCTTGTAATAGGAAGGAGCGTGACAATTATTATTGTAAGTTATCTATCCATCAATCCATTCGTCCACATATATTTCATTCTTACTTCTATTCTACTATCAATCTATGTCAATTCCATTTATACATAGCTAGGTCACTAATGTTTGAACTAGGACGCCATGCTTGTTTTTTTTTTTTATATCCCTCGTAAATGTCGTGGAGTTCCTTTTCATATGCTGTTTCCTTACAATTGGAATAGTTTTTAATTCTAATTCTCCATGTAACAGCTGTTTTTTTTTTTTTTTTTTTTTTTTTTTTTTTTTTTTTTTTTTTTTTTTTTTTTTTTTTTTTTTTTTTTTTTTTTTTTTTTTTTTTTTTTTTTTTTTTTTTTTTTTTTTTTTTTTTTTTTTTTTTTTTTTTTTTTTTTTTTTTTTTTTTTTTTTTTTTTTTTTTTTCTTTGTTTGGTGTAGCAACTCATGAGTCTCAATTGACAGAAAAACAATTAAAAGCGTAATCCCCAAACAGCAAGGTGTAACAATAAATTATGGGGTCCTGGACACCAATGGAGAATGAATGTTACCAACAATATCCAAAGTCTTTTAAGTCGTAGCAAATTTGTCAATTTGACTGAGAGATTTCAACAAAACTCAGACAATATTCGCAAACACTTGTCACAGGCTCGATTGAAATTGAAAGATGGTATTAGTAAATATCAAAAATAAATCATTTTTACGCCAACCAAGAGAAATTATATGTCAACCTATCACACCTAAGACAGTTTTCTTTATACGTATTCCAAAATGTGCTAGTACGTCTTTTGTAGATTTGCTTAAAGACTTGCAAACTCAACATGATCTGAAACTTCACTTCAATCCAAGTGGTGCATTCAATTGGCACGAAAAACTCATCCAACAAGTCACTAACTTTATCAAAAAGCAACAAAAAGTCACCAACAAATTGGTCTACGCTAGACACTTCTATCACATTGATTTCAAACTACCCAATTACACATACATTACTATTGTCCGTGAGCCGGTATCAAGACTTATTTCATCTTATCTGTATTACCACTTCAGCTCAAGACCACATATACAAGCAATGATAGACCCCACCCACAAAAATGAATCATTAGAAACTTGTCTTGACTTGTCACATGAAGGTTGTACGTCAAATTTAATGACAAAATATTTTTGTGGTCATGATCCAAGGTGTGCTGATGGGATCCAATCATTCATTACTTAAAGCAAAGGCCAACTTGGAAAAGCATTTTGCTGTTGTAGTATTGTTGAGAACTTGGCCCAGACTTATGAACTGTTCCGTCACATGTTACCTGATTACTTCTCCCATTTTAGATATTCAGAAGAGTACATCTTATAGAAGGAATAAAAATGAGCAGACAATTGAAGTATCAACTAGGTTACATCAGAAAATAAAGAGACTCAATCATGCTGATGTCTTACTGTATCCAATATATAAAAAGAACGTTTTGCATTGCAAGTTAAAAGTTGTCATATATGAATAGTTGATTAGTAAATATATTTTATTTACTTGTAAAAATATATTATTTTTAACAGATTGACTTGATAAAAATGACTAATTGTGGTCACTGATGAGATCTCATTAAAAGAAAAAATAATACCACAGAATACTTATTAAAATGATTAATATAAAAAACTAACTACCAAAATAGATCCTATTAATATTGACTAATTATAAAAAGTTATATTATTAAGTTACTAGTTATATTATCAGGAGAATTGTCATAAGCATCATTATTGAGTATTTTCTGATGTAATAATGTCTAATATACAAAATAATATGAGCATATATAGCCTCAATTATCATTATATAACAACTCACTATAATGTCCATACAATGTTGTTATAATTCTGATCAATTGTATGTTTGTATTCATGAAGAAGTGGTTTGTTGTCAGGACCTGCCTTGCTTTATATGCTCAATATAACTCAGAAAAATGCTAGATTATACACTTTGTTGTCTCCTTCACATGTTATATACATTTCATTAACTGTTTGCTGTCAGATTGTGTACTTTTGCTTCATACAAATAAAACAACACATCATTTATTGGAGATAAAAATTTACAACATAACTACTGTAATACAGGCCACATAATTGTATTGTAATAATAATAATTATTAAATTTTTAGTTGTAGAATTGGAAAAAAACCATGTACATGTAAATTATAATGAAAATGATAATAGACTTGGTAACTCAATACATGTACATATATGGTATGAATGAGGGAGACAGAGAGAGACAGAGAGAATAATCAAAGATTGATTAGATTTTGTTGTCATTTTCATACAGGTGTATCGTGCACAACAATTTCATTAGCTGCTTGGTTGATATAATAAAGTTTCACCACTTCTTGTAGATCCTCCTCTAGAACCTTTGCTTCGTTTTGAACTGCCTCGTAAACCATCTATACTGCTTCGTATACTGCTGGTAATACTGGAAATACGACTAAGAAAATCATCACCTTCATTCTAAAGTAATGAAGTGGTTAATATAAACAGATACATATATTATGAACAGAGAAATAGATTAATGAGATGTCACAACAGATAGATGATGTATGAATCAACAAATATTATTATGGGAATATTTGGAGTGGCATACCTAACCCTGTTATTGGAACCATGCAATATAATACTATTAGTATATTATAAACTTACACTTCAGGGTTAGAGGTGGAGTTTCTTTTGGTATAAAATCATGTATTAAGTTCATATGGCACATATCAAGTTATTTATGGATGTGGAAATCTTAGATTCTAGTAACATACCTGATAGATAATACTGGTTCTATTGTTGCCCCAAGTTTGCACAATTAACATAGCATTCATATCGGGACCATATGGTCAAACATGTTTCCTAATTGGATGAAAGTCAATATATAAATAAATAAGTAACTTAGCAACAATACAGCATGATAAATGACAATAAATATTTAACCCATTGTATATATATTGAGTAAATAATTCAGCTGTCATGTTTAATAAATAATATGTTTATAAAGTCCTTTATTTTTATGGAATATATCATGTATAAATTTTGTCTGTTATATGTGTACTAGTAATAGATGACAGACTTACGTTCGTTTAGTTCTACAACAGTCACACCAACAGCAGCAGATTAATATCAGTATTATGATAATAAAAATAAAAAGGCCTTACTAGCACCTGCTATTATTAGTATAGGTACACCAGCTTCAGTAACATCAGTAGGAGGTGTTGGGGGAGTGTCTGTAGTTGTAACAACCTATATAATGAATATCATATCTTTAGAGTATCTAGTGAAATAGCAACTTGGCTACTATTAACAAGCTCTAGACTAGTGAACATCAGTATTTACCATAGTGACCAAGTATAGCAACCATTAGTAAGCTCTAGACTAGTAAACTATAATAGTGACCTAGGATAGCTACCATTCTAGTTACAGAGTAGTTAAATCTATAACAACATAACTTACAGATGTAGTTGTAGGTGTATTTGATGATAATGGTATATCAACAAAAGTACTAGTACTACTTTGCATTATAGTTGAACTCAATTCAATTATCACAGATGAAAGGTTCCTATCACAAAAGACGAGCTTTCTATCACAGAAGAAGAACTTTCTATCACAGAAGAAGAGCTTTCTATCACAGAAGAGAAGCTTTCTATCACAGATGAAGAACTTTCTTTCACAGAAGAAGCTTTCTACCACAGATGAAGAGCTTTCTATCACAGAAGAAGAACTTTCTATCACAGAGTAGAGCTTTCTATCACAGTAGAACTTTCTATCACAGAAGAAGAAACTTTTCTATCACAGATCGAAGAACTTTCTATCACAGAAGAAGAGCTTTCTATCACAGATGAAGAACTTTCTATCATAGATGAACTTTCTATCACAGTAGAACTTTCTATCATAGAAGAAGAACTTTCTATCAGAAAGAAGAAGAGCTTTATCACAGTAGAACACTAGCAAGAAGAACTTTCTATCACAGAAGAAAGCTTTCTATCACAGAAGAAGAACTTTCTATCACAGAAGAACTTTCTATCACAGAAGCAGAGCTTCTATACAACTGTAGAGGTAGAGGTTTTCCATTATTGAGAATGATGATAATATGACTTCAGTTGAGGACATATTAATAGTTGTCTCAATGGATAATGATGATGGCATGATAGATGGAGTAGGGGATGCATCTACTAGTGAATTATTTGAATCATTTCCCTCTCCACTACCACCAGCTCCAGAACCACTAAAGCTTATTTGTGCTTGAACATTAATGATGGAATACGAAACAAGAAGTACAACAATAATCCAATTAGTTATTGATATCTGTGTGTTGTGTGAGAGAGAGATTCTTCATTATAATACATCATTTAGTCCAATATTTCATCATACTTTGGAATACCAATATAATGACAAAATAATTAATTATTACATGCTCATCAAAGTGTTGGCTATTGTTCCAGTAATTCTAACTTGACTATTTTTATGACCACTATAAAATACATTGTGAAGTTCATATTATACTCCTCCCCTATAATATTACCAACACACAAACAACTAGCTGTGCCCCCCTACAATATTACCAACACAAAACAACTAGTGCATGGCCCCCTGGAATATATATATTACCAATCAATGACTTTAATTATTAGTGTGGGAGTTTACAAAGAGACAATATTGTTTTTCATCAAATACTAGTATTACCAAAAATTTTGTGTAGTCAGCACTACAGAATACAATGAGCAACAATCTATGTATTGTACTGCTGATGAAGCAATAATTAAGTGTATTGTCAATTGTAAGTTTTCCATTTCTTTAGTCCAGACTACAGCATTTCTAGTACAGTGCTCAGGAGATTCATAGCAAGAGACTTTTCCTTTGCAAGATCATCTCAGACAACGCTAAAACGTTTAATGCATGTTTAAATTCTTATAAAATAAAACAAGACAACATTTGTTAATGTATGAATTTAATTTCACATCAAGTATTACAATCATAATATCCTAGCAGATATTTACACAACATGGAACAGTCTCCACTGGTCATTATTGTAAGAATGATATCTGTAGTAATACATCTTCCTTCTTTTTACCTTTTTTGGAGAAAGATTATACTAACAACATAGCTAGTGAGCAATGACTATCACAATAGAGGTCATTAAATTAATCAAAGGATATTGTTTCCATTATTTATAAATACAATTAAAACAAATCATCATTGAAGGTAAGCCTATTCTTAACGATCTTTGATACTACTACAATTAGTGTTAATTACATCATTAACACAGCAGGAGGTATATAGCATGTTAACTATTATACTATGACATATTTTGATAATTTATACCTTCTACTACTAATATACACTTAATGTAAATACAAACAAGTGGCTAGTGGAATGCAAAAGGAATCCTTAATATTTTACTTTACTTTTATTAAAGAGATAAGATTTCTATTACTATAATATTTTATATATATACTGTACTTGACAACACCTTTCCACTGTGTAAAACAATTCACTTGGTTCTTACAATTATGTCATGAAATATTATGTTTTGACTTTGAGATGTTGAAAAGACCAGACATAGTTTGGTTAGCAATGGAGTGTCTATAGTTATAAGTCTAGAGTAATCCCACTATGTTACTGGGGTCTTCTCTATCTTTGATAATTCTAGAGGGATTGTTAGTTTTCATTTCGTAGACAACAGGTAGAGTTTGGAATACGGGAATGAGATATAATGTGTCATATGATAAATAAAAACTTTAAGTATGGAGAATTTGTAAATCCATTGGTTCAAATGTATATTACAATGATACCTTTTAAAATATTAGCTATTACACTAAAATCAAAACATAAGTTTATTTGTAGTATTGTTTTCTTAACTAAAAAGATCACAACATTTCCAAGGTTATACTACAAATATTCGTTACTAATATACACAGTTTATTTGTTACTCCCAACACTAGAATCATACGACTAAAGAACTACGCACATAACAAATACTACAACTGATATCATCTCACCTTCTTTGTTCTTTTCGAGGTCTGTGTGTGAACAGCATACCAAGATAGACTGCAGTCGATAAGATCTCTCGAAGTTTTAAAGATAGTAAGGGCGACCAAAATATGTTGCAAAGCGATGGGTTGTATTATACGATTATATTGGGGGAGGGCCTTGTAATCTATCCATCCGTGATTCATACTTCTACTCTACTACCATAATTAATTGTTTTATACATAGCTATTTTAAATAGGATGTCATGTTTGTCTTGTAAATGTTATTATTAATTGAAATTCTCAATGTAACAGCTGTTTTGTTTGTATAGCAACTCACAAGTCTTAATTGACAGAAAACAAATAAAAGCCATATATCCAAATAGCAAGGTCGTACAAGTTTGTCAATTCGATTAAGAGATTTCAACAAAATTAGGCAATATTGCAAACACTTGTCACAGGCTCAATTGAAATTGAAAAAAATGGTATTAGTAAATATCATAAGTCATTGTTACATCAACCAAGAGAAGTATCAACCTATCACACCTAAGTTATATCTGAAAATTAAGAGACTCAATCATGCTAACGTTTTGCATTACAAGTCGCATATGAATAGTTGATTGGTAAATACATTTTGTTTTCTTGCAAAAATACATTATTTTTAAGATTGACTTGATAAAAATGACTAATTGTGGTCACTGATGAGATGTCATTAAAAGAAAAATAATACCACAGAATAGTTATTAAAATGATTAATATAAAAAACTAATACCAAAAAATAGATCCTATTAATATTGACTAGTTATAAAAAAGATGAGTTTTTCCAAAAATACTACTGGCAGATCTTGAATGTAAATACAATTGTTATGCTTATTGTGTTTTAATCATCTTTGTCCGCCCTGTCCAAAGCTAAACAATAGATATATAAATAACAAACATTATAGTTGGTAACATATAACCTTCCTTACAAAGGAGGAAGGAACATGCAATAAAATGGTATCCAAAAACAAAAACAATGGAAAATTATGGTCAAATAACATGACAAGGTCATGAGTTTTTTCAAGTGATCAGAGATGAGTGGGTCAATATATCTTACAGTGAGGTTATCACGAAGAAGTTGAAGCGTAAGAGCACTTATCCTTGTATGTGTCTTCGTTAGAGCTGTCCAGATGAGAAATGGCATCATCAAAAGCCTATACAAAATTTAGACATTCCATCAATATCAATAGAATCAAACATTGAAAACTTCATTATAATCTAAAAAAAAAAGATACTATCTATTTTTACGCTTAAAAATATCAAGATGTTATTAGTTTTTAATTCTATTCTCTTATCAAACAAAGCATAACCTGTGTACTCATGTAATTGGGCAAAGAAAAAAAAGAACTCTTCCTTTCACTGATACAACCTAGTACAAAGCTGGACAAAGTAATATATAATATAGAATTAGAAAGGAAATTTCTTCCGTCACACAATGAAATAAATGTATTTATTTTTGCACCCTGTTTAGCCAGATCACAAGCTGAAGTGGGTCTTCCATGATTTCATAGTGAAACACAGAATAATTGAGTGCAGACCAAGTCGAATAGGATCTATAGGATCCAATTTACTTACAGCAAATGTCCTTTGCACTGCTATATGCCTCATTGGCTTCTTTGACTTATCTAGACAAGAGAGAGATCATAAAATCAGGTAATGTTATAATATAAGTTTATGATTCATTGCTGAGCGTCACCACAGCAACAGTACAGCAAAATTTTACCTTAATTTTAAAATTTAGATGTGGTTCATTCATATTTAGAAATGCACTAATTGCTTTCTAAGAACTTTAAAACAACAGGTATGCAAGAACAAGTGTTTAGTTGGTTCCACAGAAAATACGTTACTCAACATTAATTTTAGTGATAGCAATGAAAGAAACAAGAGGAGACACTTTAAAACAATTAAAAGAGCATAAAATGCACACAAGGTGTCTAGTAAGAGTAAGAAAGTGAATGAGATCAAGACTCTAAATTAAAAGCTAAGTATACAGAACTATTATATTCTGTACAACCCTAAGATATAAACTCACATTTATCATTAAATCTAACCTTTTACTGCGCAAGGCAAACCCTTATCAATCAAGACAGTATGTTATATATATATGTATATGTGTCTTGTTAGGAATTTATTATCAGTAGTATCCTTTAATAGCTCTTAATTAGACACAAGTGTGGATTCCAATTACACACCCACATGGACTTTAGGACACTACTATATATTTGGGCCAAAACAGCTAAAGTAATTGTGCTTTAAACTGGAATCTGAATAAAATAGGAGCTTTGAGGCAAAAAGGCCGATGAACCACACCCTATAACCACACCCATTGAATTAAATAACAAGTCCACTTGCTTAAGACCAATACAAGAATTATATGTAAATAAGAACAATATTTTTTTCATAATAATTTTATACAAAATTAAAAAATTCCTATGCCTAATATAAGTAACCAGTATGTCTTGACTTGAATATTATATTGGACAAACCTGTCTTCTCATCTTGTGATCTCTCCCGAGAGTTACTTCAGTAATGTAACGATAATAATCCCTTTCATCTTAAGAAAAATACTTCAGCTTCAGGAGAATTGCTATAAGCATCATTTTTGAGAATTTTCTGATCTAATAATGTCTAATATAAAATAAATAAGAGCATATATAGCCTCAATTATATCATATAATATACCTCACTATAATTTCCATACAATGTTGTTGTAATTCTGATCGAATTGTAGTTTGTATTCATTAAAAAGTGTTTTGTTGTCAGGACCTGCCTTTGCTTTCTATGCTCAATATAACTCTCCAGGCTGCTTCGACGACTAACCGACTACATTCTTAAAAGCCTACAGAAAGTAGATTCTATTATCTGGTTTTAATTCACTATCAGCACAATTTAACACACAGTTTCATTGACCTAAAAGATGTTTAAAAGGAGTGCTATCAAAATATTAATAATATAACACTTCAGAAAATGAAAAAAAAGGTGAGATAAATCTCACAATTTATATTAGTAAGATGTTATTAAAATGTTACTATACCCTAACATAGCTTATTTGTATTAGGACAATCAAAATAGAATAGATCAATAGTATGCATTGGGTCAAAGTTACGAATACCAGGCACAGTGGTAGTCTCTGTAATATTATAGTCTATTAAAGGAAAATTCAGTTGATTCTTTTTCTCTCTCGATTCATTACTACAATTTATTAAACATAATCGCTCTCAATTTGTAGTCGAATCACAAGTACAAGATAAATAAAATTATTACAGGGTCGCTAACAAAATGATTCCGTTATGTTTTCGTACATCGCATTCAACCTACTTCTTTCATGTCATCAAATCGCTCTGCCTGTTCAGCTAACTTGGCCATTTCAATACAACTGTCAAAATCATAAGTTTCAAAATTCAGTGGATCCATTTTGAATTATATCGTTCTCTCCTTACTAAACACAAAACCTAAAAAGACCAGCCCTTGAGGATAAGTACGTGGAATACTAAATAATGTAATAATTAACACCACAACTCCTACGCAATAAAAATTAATATTAATGACGTCACAACTCATTGTTGAACAATTAAAATTGGTGTATGTCAAAAAGAAAAAAAACTTCAAGATATGTCTGTTAAACTCTACTAGACTGATATGGACCTAAGTATGGCTTGAGAAACACAAAAAGAAAACACGGCATTTTTCTATTGATCTTCATCCTGGGTATCATCAGCTTGATCAGTGGTCCAAAGCTATCAAGAATAGGTCATAAACAATATAAAGATATATCAACATACTGTCCCAAGGTATCTAGCCAGTAATTGTAGAATCAATGTACTATCTTTGTAGTTACTTTCCATTCAAAGTGTCCAGTTGACTGATAGCCTCATCAAAAGTCTATGGCAAAGCATATCAAAACGAATATCAAAATTATAAGACTTAACTGTTTTTAGCAAGTTTACATGCTTCTTCAGGTTTGTTGCAATTTCAAAGTAAAACACAAGAAAAATTACAAGAGCCAATCCTAATCGTATGGGATTTGTTGGCGGCAGGTTGTTTGAGCTAAAATTAAAAAAAGAATTCAAAATATTGTTTATAGTATGTTTTATATGTAAATAAACAAATAAACAAATGCAAAGATAAATTTTACACAAGTTATTTTACAAACAGAAACAACATCAATGGCCAATGCTTAACATCAAAGTGCATGTATAGAGTTAAATCAAACGTATTAGAGGCACTTTCAAAATTGACATGCTGCAGTTAGGGGAGAGCGGTTGTACATATGGACAAAATCAAACATGCTATCAAGAAAAACCTTACCTTTCTCATGAGCTTCTTTGTAAGAATCAGAAGAGTGATCAGTGGTTTCTATACATGAAGGAGTGAATATTTGACATACAGAAACATATTACTCCTAGAGCTGACAATACTAATGAAAGGTGACTTGTAAACAAATTAGTTAACACTAGGCTTGTTATCTCTACTGTGTTCCTCCCTATGCAAAGTTAGTTAGATAATTCCCTTCTTTATAACAACTAGTCTACCAAAAAAAATCCTATTTTATCAAGTTAATTAAAGCTAGTGTATAAATCAAGTATATTTTTGTTTTATTTTTTTGTAAATCACAACTACAAAATTTGGATAGTGAGGAAGAAACTACTTTTAGAAATGAATACAAGTCCAATAACATCAAGGTTAGAAGTGTATTGTAGTAACAGACTAACACTAGTCAATATGTCCATAATAAAAACTACAAGGATTTGTCTACAAGTATTTTATATCATGAATTTTTTAATGATACTTCTTTAAATTGTAGTGATACAAAATAATTGCTGATCAATACAACGTAATACACTCCTGCCTAATACTTACTTTGTCTTTCTTCTTCAGAAGCAATTTCAGCTAAATATCGATAATAATCTCCTTTCATTTTTTAAATAAAAAACAGCCCGCCTCCGTTTTCGTGTCCTCATCTCCCTCTACATTATCAGCAGATGGAATTAAGTATTCATCAAGAAGTTTCTAAGCGAAGAAAGGGAGAGATAAACTAACTTTATAATATGACACCTTACTAAAACTTCTTCACAGATTTCTTGCAACTCTTTCTCAATAGATTTTCGATAGTCTCCACATTGTTCTTTCTTCTTGCCAGAATCTTTTTGCTCAAGACTTGAAATAACTCTCCAGGCAGATCGACGTGCCCCAACTAAGTTCTTGTATGCTACGGATAAGAGATTTCTTTCTTCATTACTTAAGCCCGCTTTTTTCTCAGTATATTCCTTCATTAGCTAAATTAATTATGAAAATAAAATTTACTCTTACACAACTTTTATTTATATCACCTTTTCATATCATCATATCTTTCTGCTTGTTCTGCCAGTTTGGCTTTTCTCTACATTCATACTAACGTCCGCCCATAGGGGTGATTAACGAAGATTGTTTTTTCACCTGGCTAAAAAATGAAATACGATTCAAAACGAGGTCTGTTTAATTTTTACAATTTGACGTCAACCTGTTGTCATGACAATCACCATAGCGACTAACCGCAATAATCCTGGGAGTTAATAGTGGATACATTTAGAATTATACATAACGATGCTATTATTAACATAATGAAGTATAATTAATGAACAAAGAAAAGAAATTAGAAATTCTAGTTAAATCACACCAACAGCATTTTAAATTATTATTTGTTAAAGAGGTCCACCACAATAAGATTCTCATGGATTCTCATTGTCATCATCTGGCTCACCCGGGCCAACATCTGATGTCCACAGCTATAAAAAAATCAGAAAATAATCACGAAAATCATCATCACTGTTACCGTCAAATTATCTCGGAGAAGTTGCATAATTAGAGTGCTATCCTTATAAGAACTGTCTTGCAGAGAATCTAATTCAGCAATAGCATCATCAAATGCCTAAACCACAACACTTGATCTCGTTAACAAAATAATAACAAAGAACACACCTTTTTAGCTAATTCACATGCTTTGTCAGGTACATTATTAATCTCATAATAGAAAACAGAGTAATTCAGGGCAAGACCAAGACGAATTGGATGAGTAGGTGCCAACTTTTGTGCCACTTCCATGGCCTTTTCATAGCGTCCGATGACTTTGTCACAACCTCTTTAGAAAAAAGAAAATCATGACATCTCTTAAAATTATTATCTTGCCTTTTTATCATCATCAGTCTTGACTTCCGCTAAGTAACGATAATAGTCTCCTTTCATTTTAAGATAAAAGACTCCAGCTTCAGAATCTTCTGTATCAGCATCAATTAGGTTTTATCCAAGAGATCCTATAAGGTTTGAATTATCAAAATGAATAAATACACAAGCCTTACAATTACAGTATTCTAGTAATAGTTCTGAGCAAGGATGAAAATGAACCTTACCAAAACGTCATTGCATATTTTGTCTAATTCTTCTTCTATCTTTACTCTGTAATCTCTAGCAATTTGTGCTTTCCACTCCTTGTCACTGGACTTTTGTTCAATACTAGAGATCACCCTCCATGAAGAACGTCGAGCACCCACGACATTCTTGTAGGGCCACCGATAACAAGTTTCTTTCCTCGGCAGTTAGTTTACCATTTCCCTTTCCGACTACCTCCTTCATTAACTACAAACAGAGGCAATATTAAAAATTGTCAATATCTTGAATTAATAATGGGCTTACTTCAGACATGTCATCATAACGTTCAGCTTGTTCTGCTAGCTTTGCCTTACTGACGAGAGTTTCTTTTTCCGACATTTTTGTTTCTCTTTTATAGATTAGAAATCAGCCCAAAAATAGAAAGACAAGAAAGTAATGTTATAGTCAGGTTGGCGGCGTGGTCGACTTTTTGAATGATCTCTCCGAAGACGTCATCGTTACCATGGATTCTCATTTTATTACAATATTAACGACAACGGTTTCCATAGCAATACTATAGTAACCATCTTGTACGTCATCTAAACATCACGTGTAATCATTATGAATAGTAATTAATAGCAACAGTGGTTATTAACTTGTAATCTTTAAAACAACTTTAACACAGTCTGCATAAATGGTCTCTTATATCTAATAAACTCTGATAGTTGGCGGAAACACTTGGACATTCCTCTTCATCGAGAGTATGATCAATAACAGGTCGATATTCTAATTTTACCTATAAAAAAATAATGAAGTGGATAGACATAATAATCCAATTACCTGTTTATTGTCAGGCATTGAAGACAATGTATGTTTACGCCAGTGCTCAGAAAATGCCAATTTCTTTTGGCCTTCAGTAGGTTTACTATAATCATATTCATCAACTCGATGCTAAATGACAATTAAGCTAAAGTCATTGGAAATATAAAGCTTACTAACTTCAAAATCTTCTCTATGGTGTGCTCCTCGAGACTCTGTTCTAGCTTCAGCTGAGTAGATAGTTTGCAAAGCATTAAGCATCAAGTTTTGTAGCTCAAGTGTCTCTATTAGGTCACTGTTCCAGATCAACCCTTTGTCAAAAACCTTGGACAAAATCATAATAGATTTAATGACAGGAGCATAATTTTTTAAAACTAAAAAACTAACTTTCACATTTGACATTTCATCAGCTACAGTATTCAATTTTTCAATGCCTTCTTGAAGGAGCTCTTTAGTTCTAAACACTGCAGCATGATTTTGCATCAACTAAAAAAACAACAGAAAAGATGCTATGAAGTAAAAAAAGTCAAATACCTTCTGCATATTGAGTCTAAGTTCAGCAGTTGATACAGAACCCTCTGAGAACAACAGATTATCAATATTTGCCACAGATGCTTCACCTGCATCCTAGAGTGTCACACAATACACAATATATGTAGCATACAAACATACTTCTTTCATTTCTGGTGGGGACTCGCCAGGTAGATGTAATTCTCCTATAGTCAGAGCACAAGCTCGTCCAAACACCACCAAATCAAGCAGTGAATTGGCTCCTAATCTGTTAGTCCGTGGACAGAGGCACAGGCAGCTTCTCCTGCTGAATAGGAGTCCAGGTACAATGTAGTCGCCTCCTTTGAAGGGGTCATATTGGATCACCTGTTCAGAGAAAACATGTCATTAGTGAGTTATTTTGGAGTATAGTCTGTTTGACTTTTACTAATATTGAAAGTATTTGAACTTAAAAATAATCTAATGGGAAATAAAACAAATTTATCTACAATCAAATAATTGAAAGAAGCTCAAAATTTTTTTAGCAATACAATTCTCTACTTTTGAAGGATTAAAAGATGTCCTTTGACCTTAAGCTGTTGCCACTAGTGGATGTACCTAGAATCCACAGGAAGTTTTTTCCTAGTATTTCTATGTATGTACTAAGGTCTTGATTATGTAGTTGCTCCCACACAAACAGTTATGATAGCATTGGAGTAATGTACTACTACATTCCAAAGCTCCTAATAAGGACATGTATTTTATGATTGGGTCACATGATATTGCTTAGCAACAGTAGTGATGTCATTGACAAAGTATAGCTTTTATACTAGTGGGTCACATGTTGTTGCTAAGCAACCATGGTGATGTGTACAACTATAATCATGCTCATAATTATACCTGTCCTTTATAATTAGTAGGGACTCCACCCATATTGTAATGCACAGTTGGTAATACTGGTATAGGATCACGAGTTACATCAACACAGCAAATATTTGAGCAGTCTCAGAGATTCCTGGTAAGCGAGTTGCTAAGACCTGTTAAACCACTATAGGAATTAAACAAGTGATAACAGGTTAAGGTTACCTCAGGTGGAAGATGAGATAACTGTAAATGAACGTGGTCTTCTCGGGACCACACCCCCTAAAGTAGAAATGACAAATTTGACACTGACCTTTCTTATAATTAGAACATATATGGCACAAAACAACAACTCATTACAAGATATTACAAGTAGTTGGTCTATGTGAACTAAAAGGCAATGTATACCATATGTTGTCATGATAACATCAAACAAAACACATTCTAATCAAAAAAACAACTCTCACTTCTTTTCTCTCTTGTACTATCAAGTACTAACAACTTCTCACCTTCCTCTCTGATCTCAATAGTCATTGATCGTGAGACAACATCTCGAGAAGCTAAGTCTTTAGCAGTAGGTGCATATCGCTCCATAAATCTCTCTCCAGCACTATTAAGAAGATATCCTCCCTCACCTCGACTACCTTCAGTAATCAGACACCCAGCTCCATAAATACCTGCAAAACAATTAACATAATTTATATATATATATAATTATTATAATACGCAATAGACATAAATAATACATTTCTTCATAGGACAATCTTAAGAATTTTGTGTGATCTTTTAAAACAGTTTTGGTTGATATATCATACGTTCCTGTACACTTTCATTATGTCGAATAAACAAACTTTATCAATATAAATAAATCTACATATACTTACATATATAAAGTTATCTGGTGCATGGAAATAAGCCAAGTTTATAGTAAAACTTTATTATTATGGACCCAACATTACTATACTCATTGGCCTACATTACTCATAGTGAACCCTATAAACCAGAATGGTCAAGAGTACCTGTTGGATGAAATTGGACAAATTCCATGTCTTCGTTAACTAATCCTGCTCTGTGATCATAGCTGTACCATCTCCAGTACATGTATGAGCTGAGGTACATGAAAAATAGGCACGGCCATATCCTCTAGAAAAAAGAAAGTGATACATAGACATGCATTGAGAAAACTAAGAATTGTATTAATGATGTTAATGTTACTGAATCCTACATTACGTTGTGTGTGTGTGTGTGTGTGTGTAGATATGTAGCCTCAGAAATATAATAGAGAGGCTATCTTTTCAATAGTTAAAGAAGTTAAATTATTACTAACATATTTAAAAAGTTATTATATATTCTGTTTCATGTTCATAATGAACACTGAACTTGTGTTATAACTCTGGCTAGAAGTGAGGTAAAGAGAAATGGTTTGTACCGTTCAAAACACCTTACAAGTCCACGAATTTTATCAAAAACTAGAATGTTAACTATTTAGGAAAGTTGGAAACTAGATTAAGTTATTATCTAGTTAATTACAATCAATTTTTTACCCAGTTGCTAAAATAGTATTAATTGCTTTAAAACGGTGCAAGGATCCATCTTCCATGTTCATAGCAATGACACCTCGACAAACACCATCATCCATAATAAGATCCAGAGCAAAATATTCAATGAAATATTGTGTATTGTATCGTAAAGACTAAAGAGATAAAAAATGAAGATTGTCCAGTCATTTTTTTCTTTAACTTAATCCATCCATCCCAACATCCATATGTCCATCTATCATACATCCATCTATCCATCCATCATCCATCCATCCATCAATCTGAGACTACCTGTCCATAAAAGAGTGTGCAGCAAAGAATGACCTGTTCTATCAGCCACACAACAACATCGATGAGCCTGACCTCCTTTACCATAGTTCAAACTTTGACCGCCAAAAGCTCGCTGATAAATACGTCCATTTTCCAAGCGACTAAACGGCATCCCATAATTTTCCAACTACACAAAGAGACAAGATGTAGACCATAATATATTATACTAGTGGTAATGTATGATTGGCTTACAGCTGAACACATGGGGTGTGACTTTAAAGCACTACACACTAATGTACATGCATACTGGTATACTGTTGTGTTGTTTATGACAATACCTCAATAACAGATTCTGTAGCTTGTTCTGTCATATAATGTATAGCATCTTGATCTCCTAACCAATCACTGCCTTTAACAGTATCATACATATGCATTTCAGTTATCTTCTTCCATATGGCCTAGAGCAGCATTGATACCTCCCTGGAGTGAGTGAGTGAGTGAGTGAGAGAGAGAGAGAGAGAGAGAGAGAGAGAGACAGAGAGAGAGACAGAGAGAGACAGACAGACAGACAGACAGACAGACAGACAGACAGACAGGACAGACAGACAGACAGAGACAGAGAGATAGAGTCAGAGAGACAGAGACAGAGACACAGAGACACAGAGAGAGAAACAGAGATAGAGACAGAGAGAGACTCAAATTATAACACTTGTAATCATTACATAGGTTACCTGTGCTGCTACGGTGTGTGATCGTGTGGGAAATAATTTAGTGATACAGGCAGTTTTAAATCCTTGTGATGCCAGACCAAAAGCAGCCCGTAGTCCAGCTCCTCCAGCTCCAACCACAAACTGCATCATATGTGTGATCAACAACAGTGTATTGACCTTTGAACTATATAGCAAAACAAATGACTAGTTATATAACTCCATATAATCAGCATCATAATCTGTATAATGTCACTGTTTAGAGGTAAAAATCTGACAGTGTCTAGAGTGCTGGTAATGGTGTCATAGTTTGATGTGAAATTAATACATTTAGGTTCCAAAGTTTAAAGATTAGGGTCTGGTGTATAGATTTAAATTCCCATTAAAGTACAGTGTTCAAATACTGATACTCTAAACACTGCATAGAAATTAAGGGCATTAGTAAAACAAAGATCTGTGAAATATAAAACTGTTTGCTTTTGTCTATTATACATAGTTAGTGACTTAACTATCATCCATTATATAATTTTAGTATATATGGTTATATAATGTTTCATAACCTACCTTAGACTTAGTGGAATCACTATATCTAACAGAACTTCTATGAAAAGCTCGTCTCAGACAACTTTTAGTGACCTAAATTATAATGGAGCATATTCATATATAATAAATACATTGACTACTGACCAAACTATGATATTTAATAAAAGACTTCTTGCAGCCATGTTTCACACTTAATTACCACCACGCCTATTAATAATTATTAACAATAATTAATTTTAATGGTGAAGATAGCAAAGGAGAACTAATTCGCCCATTAAATGCTTAAGCATAATTTTCTGCGAGATTTCAGAATCTAAACTAAGATTTTGAAGATTTCAAAGGCTTTAATGTTGTTTATGTAAAAATAATAATGATATGCTAGATTAAAAGTGTACTTTATTCGCAGCTCTTTCTAAAAGGCAGACTGTGTCTTACAAAGCAGCACTCAAAACAGTTCTGGTGACTTACCCAATACTGATATAAGTGGTCGTAAGAAGTTCATGTTTGGTTATATAGATAGTTATATAGCTATAATGCACTATATCATTTCCTTCACTTATACATAATAACATTTTATGAACAGCCAAATACGAAATTCTAACTTCATAAAAATTTTCAAGTCACTTGATGACTTGATCCATGCAATTCTCAACTTTTTAGTTCACAGTCTTGTTATTAAAAAGTGGCCCAGTTGCAAGATGACAGGTAACAAAATTATTTTTTTTTTTATGAAGTTAGTTATAAAGGTTCTTGTTAAGGAAATAATTGTTTTGTGCTCAGAGATCTTGTTAAATCTGTTAAAATATTAAAGAAATTCATGTACATCTACTAGTAAAACATATAATTATAAAAAATTAATGCAACATTTAAGAACAGTAATATTAACAAGGACCTATAACTCCTAACTTCGTGTGGTTTGATGACTTGACACAAATTTCAATCTTTTTTTAAAAAGTATGGACTATATATAGTCTGTAGTTTGAATTTAGAAATGATCAAAGAAAAAGAATCCCTTAGTAGAAAAGTTATTTTTTGTAAAACTTGCTGATATTGGATGGAAATTAAACAATGGTTATTAGTTAAAAGTAATAAGTATATAATAAAATGAATAAAGCAGTCGTATATACCTCTTTATACAATCCAACTTTCATATTTGGAACAGAAACTTTGAAATCTTAAAAACCTAAAGTTTAAGGTTAAGGTCAATTACATTGCAACACCATAAATGAAGTTATGTTCAAATAAATATTGTTTTGATAATTAATAATAATGCCTTTTCTCCTACAAGAAATGGAAAATTTAATATAATGAATCTCTTGACTTATTTTAGAGGCTACGAGCATAATCAATTACTTAGCAATCACTAAAGGTAAGTTCATTAAAGGTTTTCAAGTGATCTCACTACATATCATCTTAGGCTAATTTTAAACACACTAAAATCAAGGGAAAAATCAAGAATTGGCCAAACCATTTAAAAAGTATTTATGGAGTTATAGAGTGCTTGTTAAGTGGTATTACCATTATTGCTATCAAAATTCAAATGTTGCGTCAATTTTTTAAAAATTATAATAATTACTTTGTTCTATTAGTAGATACACACAAGTACATAAAAATTAAAGACATAGGGATGGTGGTATAAATATCTGAAACAAGACCACTATAATTATAGGAATGATGATATTAAAAAATTACATGGTGTTGCCTTTCCTACTGTATTTTCCTACAGTTTCCTACTGTTTTTGTGAAAAAATGACTGTTTTTTATAAAGAAATATTACTAATAAATTATTTCTAAATTAATACATATTTATAATATTATATGCAAGTCAATATAACTTAATGATTAAACTAACCAGCCAAATACTCTATAATACACACATAGTAGTAACAGATCCTGCCTTTTCTTTTAGATTACTAAAAGTTCTTTGAGTCAAATGAAAATAGTTAATTAATAATAATTAGATTGTAGGGTGTGGCTGAAATGGTGACCACCACATGGCTCTGCACAAGTTGATTTACTTCAATTTCTTAGGACGTGCTGAGCTCTCCAGATACATTTTTGCTTATGCTGGTATTAACTATGAAGACATCAGAGTACCTGTAGAAGAATGGGCTGCAATGAAGGACAGTTAGTACTATTACAGTCTCACGTAGCCAGAACATCTGGCCACGCAAGACTAGTACTATCAAATAGTAGAATAGGTATATATACTAATATATGTTGTGTTTAGCTACACCATTTGGTGTTTTACCAATACTGGAATTTGAGGGCAATCAGGTAACAGGTAGTATGAACATTGCACGATATTTGGCAGAGAAATACGGTAAGAACGGGAGAGAATATATTGTTGCTAGCTTAATGATAATTTTGTTCATGAGTTCAGGACTGGCTGGAGACAATGATCTTACTAATGCTAAACTATTTGGTTTTATTGATGCCATACAAGATGCTTTTCGCATTTTTGCATTACCATTTATGGAGAAAGATGAAGTGAAAAAGGTATCATTACTATTATGATATTAATGTGATAAGTTTAATGTCAATTAGGCAGAAGTTAGAAAAGAAACTGCTGAACACAAACTTCCATTTCTGTTGTCCAAATTTGAAGGATGTGTTTCTCTGATGGATATGTACTTGGGGCCAAAGTAAACAATACACTGATATTAATTTAACTCAATTTACTGATAATTAGGAACAAATTACATTTATCAAGTAGTACATAAATGATATATTTTTATTTCTTTATAGTTGACATATGCTGACTTTGCATTGCAGTTGTTCTTTGAACAAATCAAGCAGTATTATTCAGAGCTAGAGGGAGACTACCCACGTCTTAAACAACACCATCAAAAACGTTAGTAATTTACCTGCTATTGCTGATTGGATCAAGAGACGGCCACAATGTCGATATTCCTACTATTTTTGAAGTAATGATATCGAAATTTTAAAATGATGAATACAATCATGTGCATGAATATGTTATTTTTTCATTTAATCATTCTTGAGTTTTATATAGCTTAATTATCCTTTAAATCATGTAACCTAATTAATTGGCAATTACAATATTACACTCCAACATACATAGTCCATTAGTAGTGTTCAAATTGTCAATGAGCTGTGAAGACTGATATCCAACCATATAGGTAGTTGTGGTAAGTATGATATCTATGGTCTCACTTAGCCAGTCCCTCCTCACAGCTAACCACTTGGGCTATGAACATTTCCATCACAAATCCATGTTTGTTATGGTGAACAAATGCAATGCTACACCACTTTTTGCAACAGAATGCATAGAAAACAAAGAATCTTCACTAGCTTCCTGGGCTCTTCATTTTTCAAGAAGAATATCAATTGCTTTGAAGAATACCAAACATGTAATCAATTGCAAAAAGAGTAGAGGACTCCAATAAGAAAACTTCTTCAAAGATTGAGTCATGCAGTTTTGTCATTGGCCATCTGAGATCAATAAAGTGTACAAAAGTGGTCCTCGCCATTTAACTGAAGGACTACTGCAACAAGACACTCAGATGTTTAGGAAAATTGATATCTGTATGAACTTAATAATGGAGCATGGATGGACAGGACGCAAAAAACAAGGTAAGTCTTATACAAGTATGTATACTGTGATTCCTTCTTTTATTTGCTGTTTATTCCACTGTATAGTACACTTATTTGCATTGAAATAGTGGTAGAAATGAATCTCTATAGAAAATTGAGAGAATAACCTGCAACATATAAAGGTACTCCTGTTAGATCATCACTACATAACAATCATTTATCATAGTAGGTTCTTGAACATCTTCACAAGATAAGAAACTATAATTCCATGGTGGCCATCACTGCTAAATTGGGCCATAATTCTGTCTATCATCTCAGCGAGACTTGTAATCAAGTATCATCAATGAAAAAAGCAAGCACTTCTATTAAGCGAGTGCCGTTCTTCATGAATATCCTCCTTTCCTATTACATCAAACTAGACAACCGATTATGTTGACTGAAGTACTGTCACTGTGGTGATGAAACACGCCACCACTTAGTACTAAACCTGCATGACACCGTCCTATGCATCCCATATCTTGGATGTCCTAGAATTGATCCAGCTAGGGGTTCAGCAAAATGTTCTTTGGCATATGGACCATTTCAGAAAATTGGTCCTAGGTGGACAATGTTGTCAAGTCTGCTCCATAAATTATGGATAATAATGAATATTACCATAAATCTATGCTATGTTAACAAACAAACTATTGACTCTTTGAATAGACTTATATAATTTGATTTGTAATAATTATTGTTAAGTAACTGTTGTACTATATATATTATTATATTGTGTTGTTTAAATAATAATAATATAATATATAATTATATATAGATATAATATATTTATATATATTATGTATAATATAATATAATTATAATAATAATAAAATTAATTAGCAAGACTACAATACATCCGGATTGTAGATCTATACGGAATTCCGTAAATTCTGTCCATCAAAATGGCTCTGTTTGGTGATGGTGGTAGAACAAGGAGGGAACCACGTAGTGTTGTGGAGTTTAGAGCCGGCAAGATGCGTCTAAGCGGGACCACAGTCTCTCCTGACATAAGAAAAGGGGCTGGTATTCATGAAATTGGAGGACAATTTGATGCATTTTTGTTGGAAAGATAGAACTAGTGGCACTGTTGAAGATGTGAGTACTCTATGATACACTAAATATAATACAATTGACGTGTTAGTATAGGTATATAAAGGCGTTAATTTTGTGTTAATTATTAAGATACATTGGTTTAGTCA
This sequence comes from Gigantopelta aegis, assembly GCF_016097555.1. Taxonomy (NCBI): domain Eukaryota; kingdom Metazoa; phylum Mollusca; class Gastropoda; order Neomphalida; family Peltospiridae; genus Gigantopelta; species Gigantopelta aegis. Next base: position 28,827 of record NW_024533156.1, read on the forward strand.
AAAATACGATTTGTATTGTAATATTTAATTATTTCTAGTTACATACAATCCAACTCTTAGCAGATTACCTTGTGTCCTTAATTCACAGGATTTTATTGTATTTCCTGGTGATGCTGAGATGAAACGTATTTCACAATGTACTACAGACGAGATTTTCTACTCAAATTTAAGGAAACTAATCGTAAATATTTCTACTGGTTACAAGAACCTAAAGAAGACAAGGATGAAGAATTCATTAAGAAAGTAAGTCAATACTAGTATATATAAAGATAATGTTAGTCAATACTAGTATTATAAAGATCAATAGTATTATAAAGTTAGTCAATACTAGTATCATAAAAGATAATGTTAGTCAATATAGTATTATAAAGATAATGTTAGTCAATACTAGTATTATAAAGATAATGTTAGTCAACTAGTATTATAAAGATAATGTCAATTAGTCAATAACTAGTATTATAAAGATAATGTTAGTCAATACTAGTATTATAAAGATAATGTTAGTCAATACTATTATAAAGATTATAAAGATAATGTTAGTCAATACTAGTATTATAAAGATAATATTAGTCCAATACTAGTATTATAAAGATAATGTTAGTCTAATATAGTATTATAAAGATAATATTAGTCTCAGATATAGCAATTTGTCATTGACAGGATAATACTGACAAATACTTGTATGACAAGCAGTAAATTTAAACACATATTATTATCAAGCGGCATTCCAAGTTTTTTGAACATCTTTTAGTCTATTACTAAATCATTTGATGACCTTTATTCTACTTAGATGTAGTATTAATGCGTTCACTAACCAGTAGTTATTAAAAAAGTCATTTGGTGAATTAAATTTTATATTGTTAGTGTACATTATAGCAGTTAATGACCTAATCTCTCTCACTCTTCTCTCTCTCTCTCTCTCTCTCTCTCTCTCTTTAGGTTAATGACCTCATTGAGAATCCTACCAGTGCACTAACCTCTTCTTCTGGAGGTGAGAGATGGGACGAAGAGGATTTCCTCCTGGTTTAATGTGTAAGAAACTTTTAATACAATTGTTATTTTTGTTAACATATCTTATGATTATTAGCAAATAACAAGAAAGAAATAGACTTTGTATTTTTGTTTCTCTAGCTTCTCAATTACAGAGCTTGCTCCAAGGTGGTGGTAGTGGAGAAGAAATTTAACACAGAATCAACTTTTAGAATTGTTAGCACTCAGTCAAGGTGCTCCATTGGACATCTTAACGTAAGAAGTAGCAAGAGCTTTGTTTTTAATCTTATCTCTGATTGTAGGGGTGCTGGTATTGGAGGACGTAGTAGTGGGGGAAGGGGGGAGCCTCGAGGAGGTATTAGTAGTAGTGGTGGTAGTAGTAGTGGAGGAGGAGGTGGGGCTGGACGTGGTTCCTCAGGTCACTCAGAGCCTCCCCCACGTCAACAAACACCAAGGTAAGAGGAGAAGCATGTATCCACATATTTGTAAGAAGACAGCTTTACCTAAGGTGACATTTAAACCCTCATCCTCAATCTCTGTTAAACATCACTACCAGTTACACTACTAGAAGCTCACTAGATATAAAAAAAAGAGAGACCCAAATATTATAATGTAGTCTTCATAGTATTGTTGTTATGAGCCTAATATATTATATGAAATGGTTGAATATGATTTTTTAGACAGCGACTTCAGCTAGGGGATCTTCAAAGTGCCTTAGAGTCCTTACAAGTACCTCCTTCAGGTAAGAAGATAATTTCCCTTGTTTCACATGACTATCATGTGACTATCATATGATCTTACAGCCGTCGGAGAAGAGGAAGAGAGAGTGACTTTACAAGAAATTATTACATCAGACGTTCTCCGACCATTATCAAGAGAGGAGACAGTCCAGAATGAACTTTCATCTCATCTCCTCCAACTAATGAAGACACTGAAACAGCTTTCATTTCACCTCAGTTCCAACAAGTATAGCTAGATAGATATTTATTGTAAGAGTTTGAGAGTGTAAACCTATATGTGGGTATGAGATTTAGGAATGTATCTGTCTCAGTATACAAATGTATTAACAGTTTCTTTGTACTGGTCTATCGTTGCTCCATTACTAGCCAGTAGACTTAGTAATAAGAATGGGTGTTGCCATTGTTGTCTTTAGAATCTAACTTTCATAATTGATTAATAATTTTTTTTCTTTTCTAGGCAATGGGTGTGTTTAGTTCTGCTTTATCTAGTGGTCAGTTGGGTCCTTTAGTGACAGAGTTTTGGTCTCAGTGAAGATGTAGCTACAGCAGCTGCTACTGGTAATGTTGAGAGATTTGTTCAAGCTTTAGAGGACGATCTTAAAGAGAAGGAAAATGAAGAAGGAAAAAGACAAGAGGAAGAAGACAAAGGTAGAGAGGAAGGAAAGCGTGACTCTTAACTTGTCACAATATGAATTCTGCCATATTAGATAATGACATCATGTTAATAATACATCAGATTTTGTTCACACTTGAATATGCACTAATACTAATAAAACTCTGATCATGTGACTGGTGAAACACATTTTTACTATGTCTGTTCTCAATCCAGTGTGCTCAACGAATTACTGAACTATCCTGTGACTTCAAGCAAACTGTTTCTATAATTAATTTTATTGCGTTGGTGTTAACCCACTTAACCGTCAATGTGACCGTAAATACAATCAAATCTAATATCTCGAATATGTACACGCTTGAAATATTAAAGCAAATCGTCATCTGCTTCTCTTGTGACTTGTATATAAACATTACTCGCTGACTTGAAAGGTATCTTTTAATACTAGTTTCTCTTTGTAAGTATACAGTAAGAGATTGATCGTCATGAGTTATGATTCAGATGTAGGTAAGTACTTCATGGTCGCTTTTGATCCTTTGATGGTTTTTAAACTATTATCTCTAATGTCAATTACATTTATGTGGTATAAATACATTATTATAATATTGTTATCCTCTTTTTAGCTGCTGCTACTAGTGGTCGTGGTGGAGAGGTAGAATGGGATAAAATCATCAAGTTATGCGATAGGATTAGAGAGTCATATGGAGCGGCAGCGTAAGAGGGTGTTGTGGTCTTATTATTGTGGTTATAATTCTCTCTTTTTCACTTAGTATGGGTGCTGCTGTTAGTGCTATAATGAGACGAGTCAAAACATTCGGACCCTCTCATTCAACTCCAGGCTTTAACTGTAAGAGGATATTGATAGATGGATGGACGAATTGAAAGGTGGATGAGTTGATCTATATCAGTTTTATAAATTATTTTCATGTATTGCTTTCACTTTCATTATATTTGTTTAGTTATTAGAAGCTTGTGTTAGTAATTGTGGCAAAGATTTCCAATTAGAAACTAACAAAGCAACCGTTTTTTAATCAAGTAAAAGAAATATTGACTTCAGTAAGTTATTTTTAGTAACATCATATGCTATTTTTAGTTACTCTATTTAGCGATCATGTGATCAACGTACTGGTCATCGATTAAGGACTCTGTTAAACAACATGGGCAGTTGAATATCGTAATGATCAACAAATGAGGTATCATGAAACATGGTTCATTTTTATGTATCCATTATGAATCATTTAATTGGATCTATAATCTCTATATTGATCCATTGATCTTTTATTCATCCATTGATCACTTTATTATTCCAGTGGGCTTTCTCGTTTTGTGGACCAACTGGTACGAGAGGGTATTATTGTGGTACAGGGACCACCCCACCTCAGTCATATGCCTCCACCTTCTGTACGTAACACCCACACTTAATTCACTTTGCCCCTTAATAACTGTGATCATTATCCCATTTAATAACGACCATTTATTTCAGATGTACAGTTCAGTGTCTCCACCTGCTCAGGCTCAAGACAAGAGGAGGATGACCTTCAAAGAGGTCAGTACATGTCATAAAATTAGTGCTTTGTTTTAATACTAAGATACAATAAAAAGTAGAGAGATCATGATAATAAGAGGTATTAGAGTCTATTAAAAAAAAAAAAATATTTCAATAGTTATTAATCACGTGCTAGTTATAGTGTGTTTGAAACTGACAACTTTAAGTATTTATATTTATAAACCAGCTACTCCTTGTATCACTAATGTTAGTAATGGTTTATATTATAGCTATTAGGAATGTCATTAGAAAGAAGCTCCAATCTGGTCAGTCTTCTGCCTCAACAATGTACCCACTTTCTCTCCTCAGACAGAACCTGCAAAGAGCCAGGTAATATTTTGTACTCTGATATATATCTGTATTATAATAATGACCTATATATTTAGTCATCTGGTCGTAAGGTGAGAGCTATCTATGACTTTGAAGCAGCTGAAGATAACGAGTGTCATTTTAAAGCTGGAGAGAATATCACAGTACTGGATGATAGGTATGTAGGGATGTGCTTGTCTATTATGTATACTTTATACAGTGATGAGAATTGGTGAAAGGTCAAACTCAACTTGGTACTGGACTATTCCAGCTAATTTTGGTATCACCTAACCTTGATGCTACTCCTGAACCAGGGGTAAGCCATACCCACTTTTACTAGCCATATATGAAGTTATTTACTATAGTACGAGGTGAACAGAAGACAAGTACTAACAACTGGAACAGTGGGTGTGGCTACAGGAGGTGGAGCTAAAAAGACAGTGGTGGTCAATGAGACTCAAGTGGACTTGTTGTTAGAAATGTTAAGACAGCAGATATTACTACTGATATGAGGAAGAACTGAAAACTCTCAATACACTAGAAGGTAGGGAACTACATTGTTAACTAACTATAATACAATGTGTATATACCTGTGTTAATAATGTAAATAAAATTTTACTGTTATAGCTGAATGCAAAGAAATGAAACCACTTGCTGAAAAACTAATATAATGACTTGCAAAAGTAAGCCAAATTGATCATTAGGGTTAAAAATGGACATACATTTTGTTCTTTATTAGACAACTTGATGATATGAATGAAGTTAGTCAAAAACTAACAAGAGACATTTGCTCTCTACAGAAGGTAAACCACACCATTTTTAATAAACAATGTTTAATATCTTATTAGGCTATTACAAGAGGGACCACGACTAGCTCATAAAGCTTAAGTTCCACCCCTAACGTTGAAGGGACACACCCGCCTCCTTATCAGTCTGGTACTCAATACACTAATGAATCTACTGGTAGTTACTTTGCCCCACCTCTCCTGACATCACTGGAACTTATCGTGGAGCATATTCCCAACCAGCACCAGGCTATGCTCCTCCTTATGCTCCAACCACTCAGGTTTTATGCACCACCTCCATTCTTTGGGACAATATACACCACATCTTGTTCCTCCACCTCAGTCAACTCCTTTAACATAGAAACAGTGAGGTAAGGTATCTGTCATCTCAATCTATGATTTTATCAATTCCTCTTTAGAAGAGGAGGTAGTCCTCAATTAATACATCATCAACTGACTCCACCTATAACAACTCTTTGTGGATGACCCACCCCCTTCAGCCACACCCACAGCTATGTACCAAACGCCAGTACATCAAACCTTTCATTTGATTTAGTAACTATATATAAGTATACAATATAAACATTAATTATTACTATTAAGTTTGTCATCAACAATTAAACAGCTATAATAATAAAAGATCTGTTTATAGTCAAATTACTTACAATATTATAGTGAAATAATTACATGACTAAATATCTATTATTGTTAAAGGTTTCAGTGGTTATTGTTTGTGTATGTTAATTAATGTCTTCTCTTAGAGTATCCCTTAGGAATGACAACAGTCTAATGTACTGAAGTGTAGAATGAAGAAAGACAGTTTGCCAAAACGTTTGTGTTATTTCTTCTATCTGTTAGATTGAGATAAGTCATAGTAATACCACTGGACTTTATGGAGAGGAATTCTAATACTTTTATGTGACTCTAACATGTTAGTAATCAAATGTAGTCCCTGTTCGTTGAGAATGATGTCATTATTTGTTCTATCTCTTCATAACTACAGACATTGGACTCACATGACTGATCTGGTGTTGTTTTTTGTCTTTTTTTCCTATTTTTATCATGAAACAATAGATGGTGAAGACTTCGTTCATTATTGATGTTGTACCCTAAGGATTCTCGATACTAATGATGTTGTACCCTAAGGAGTCTCTAATAATAGTAAACTAATACAAGTGGACATTATTAGCCTCCAAATCCATCTCGGTGACTTTATGGATCATTACTTATGTAACAGTTACTGTGAAATCATGGAAACCAGGTACAATACATATTACTATTGTTATGTATTATCTGCATTATATATATCATATTATGGTCTTATTAATTTCTCTATAAGCAAGGCAGCATCCAAAAGCAATCATGTTCCTGTAATTTTGTAGATTTAGAGCATTCTATGTTTTCAACTACTCTTACTAGATATCAATAAACTGGACAAGATCCATACAGAAGAGAGGGACTACATAATGACTGTCACCTTTAGAATCAAATATCTCATTGTTTGCTTAGTGAAAACAAAGTGAGACTCGATGATGTATACTATATAAGCTGTAATTCACATGTAATGGTTTAGGGTACAGTGCCATTTCTAAATGGCAATATACAATTTTCATTTATATTTACAAAATATATAGTTCATCAATAAAATTTGATTAAAACTGAAATTGGTACATTAAATGATAAGTATATTTAAAATACAGATTTTTTTAAAGCTATCACTGGTAAGATGTGAGTCCATGCAGCTAGTTAGAATACGTCATGATAGCTGTCTCCTGTATTCCTGTATACCACACCTGATGCATGCATATTGTAATAATTTACTTAAGAGCGCTAAACTGTCTAGTTTGGAAGTTCGTTTTAATAGAAATATTGTTCTCATGTAGACATTGCCTTACAACTACATTTCTTCCAGTAACTATCTGCAGAAATACTAAAAGTATTGAGATATATTTATGTATATTTGAACAATTTTAATTAGTTGTTACTAAGATCAATTAAAAATCAATTAATGTTGATCACGCGTGTGGCATTCCCGCCAAATTTGTCTCAATATTGGTATGGTATTTGCCGCCAAATTTGTCACAAGTTTTGGGTGACTGGTTGTCAAATTGAAGCATGACAGGATCCTCTTATGATATAAATAGGGCTCCATTTTGCAAGTTTATAGTATAAGGTGAGTTTTTCTCCATCCATCATCTCTCATCGACTTTCAGTTGTTACAAGTGCTCTTCTTTCTCCTCTATGTTCTCTAGGACCACTTCGTCGTTGGATCATCTCATACTTCGTTGGATCGACTCGTCGCTTGGACCATCTTTTCTTTTCATTTTGTCATCCTTATCTGTTTATTTTCTTTTTTTTCTTAACTTTTTATTTATTTATTTTTAGTTTTTAATTTTTTGTAAAATCACTTTTTACTAATAAAGATTACTTCTTATCTCTAGATCTCTTCGTTTCTACACGAATCAGCTTGGACGTTCTTACTGTGTTCTTGACTGTTTTCTCTGATGTTCTTGACTGTTCTTCTCTGATGTTCTTGACGGTTACCTTCTCTGATGTTCCTTGACTGTTCTTCTCTGATGTTTCTTGACGGTTCTTCTCTGATGTTCTTGACTGTTCTTGGATTCTCCGATGTTTCTGGATGAAAAAGATGAGTCGCTCTCCGTGTCATTGGACTCTTTCCTGTCTTCCTTCAAGCCTTCTTTCTTCTTCTTTTAATTTTATTTTATTTTATTTTGGGCTATTCAGCCCATACACTATACACACACTCATACAAACTCTATTAATCATCTCTCCCCTGCCGCCTGGCGGCCTATAAAAAAAAAATTTTTTTTAAATATACTAGGCGCCAGGTGGGGGGGGGAGAGCTCTGATCTTTCTAGGGTGCGTGTGTGTGTGCTGTTGTGTGTGTGTGTTGGTGGTCCTTTTTCACTTCCTCTGTCTCTCTTCACTCTCTATCCATCATTGTCACTACCAGTTCAGTTATGACTACTCTTTTTTTCTTTCCCTGCAGGAGCAGCTCTGTTGAAGAAGGTGAGCTACTCTCTCCATCCATCTTTCATCCTTTCTTTACCAATCCAGTTGTTACAAGTGACTTTCTTTTTTCTCCTCTATGTTCTCTACTTGTGGACTGACTGGACTTTTGGAGACTTCAAGTGCTGAGACTGTCTTACTTCAAGTTTTTTTTTTTTCTTTTTATTTTCTTTTTTAATTAAAATTTGTATCTTTTTCTCATGTTTTTCTTTCTTCAAAACATTTTTTGCTATAGTTTGTCAAAAGTCAATTATCTTAACTTTGGTTTATTCAATTTTTTTTATTTTCTTTTTATTTTCTTTTTAATATATTTTTGTATTTTTTCTAAAAATGTTGTTCTTTCTTCAAAAGCATTAAATTTCACTATAGTTTGTCAAAAGTCAATTATCTTAACATTTGGTTTAGAATATTTTTAAATTAATAATATAAAGTTTGAAATTCCAAAAAATTCTAGATTATTTAATATAATTTTTAACTTCTTTCATGAAAACTGAATTAGTTTAGAATTATTTTTTTATCTTAATAACTATTGGTATTATGTATATTGTATTATGTATGCATCATCCATCTTATTGTTGTTTTACAAAAAAAGATACTTTTTTTACAAAAAATCTATTATTAATAATTAATTAATTATAAATCATTTGCTGAGGCGTGTGCATGGTGATATTATTTTTCCCGCCATAATGTAGGTCACACTTTTGCTGTTCCTTGCTTAGGTGCGTGCTTATGATATTTTCCCGCCTAACCAATGTGAGCTCATTAGCAATGGATTTCTTTGGAGACTTTTTTGTTTGACTGGACTCTTGATTATTATATATCAACAGTTATCAGTAAGTTTAAAATAGTTTTATACTAAATTAAATCATTCTTTAAGTAATAAGACATCATGGTAATTTGGTATGATAATTTTGGTTTTATTTCAGCTTCAAACATATGATATAAACTCCTCAACATGGAGTTACCTTCATAACAGCTCCATTCTTGGTAGTATCGGTAACTAACTACACAATATTTATTTGGAATTGTTGTCTGTTGCTATCTTTAGTCTTGCTACTGTTGGTAGAAGTGAACAATAAGTTGTTATAAAGGATAGATAATTTGTTAGAATGGATGAATGATTTTTTGTTGTATATATGGACAGATAATTTGTTAGTATGGATGAATTGTTAGTATAGTTGCTATAGTGATGACTGTTGAATATATTATCTCTTATTTTACTAGTACATTTGTATGTTATTGTTGTATAGGAAAAATACACTAATAATGGAGAGTGTATTATGGGTTAATAATAATTATCCACTGTCCTTTGTCTACATATATATCCTCTATCTAAAAAGGTAAGTCAAATTGATCATAAGGGGTAAAAACATGTACTTTATTAGACATTTATGCAATGTTAATTAGTCAAAAACTACAAGAGATTTCTCTACGAAGGTAAACCACACCCATTTAGTAATGACTATTAAATATCTTATTAGGTTATTACAAGAGGGACCATGACTAGATAATAGGCTCAAGCTCTACATCCTAATGTTGAAGGAACCACCCACCTCCTTATTAGTCTAGTACTCAATATACGAGTCTACTGGTGTTACTTTGCCCCGCTTCTCCTGACATCATTGGAACTTATCGTGGAGCATATTCCCAACCTGTAAGCTATATTCATCCTTATGCTCACCCACTCAGGGTTTTATCCATCCACCCCCATCTTGGGATAATATACACCACATCTTGTTCCTCCACCTCAGTCAACTCCTGTTTAACATAGAAACAGTGAGGTAAGTATCTGTCATCTCAATCTTTGATGTTATCAATGTTCTTTAGAAGTTCTCAATTAATACATCATCAACTGACTCCACCTACTAACAACTCTTTGTGGATGACCCAACCCTTCAGCCACACCACAGCTATGTACCAACAACAGTACATCACCTTTCATTTGATTTAGTAACTTATATAATATACAATATAAACATTAATTATTACTATTAAGTTTGTCATCAACAATTAAACAGCTATAATAATAAAGATCTGTTATAGTCAAAATTACTTTAATATTATAGTGAAATAATTACATGACTAAATATCTATTATTGGTAAAGGTTTCAGTGTTATTGTTTGTGTATGTTAATTAATGTCTTCTCTTTTAGAGTATCCCTTAGGAATGACAACAGTCTAATGTACTGAAGTGTAGAATGAAGAAAGACAGTTTGCCAAAAGTTTGTGTTATTTCTTCTATCTGATTAGATTGAGATAAGTCATAGCTAATACCACTGGACTTTATGGAGAGAATTCTAATACTTTTTATGTGACTCTTAACATGTTAGTAATCAAATGTAGTCCCTGTTCGTTGAGCAATGATGTCATTATTTGTTCTATCTCTTCATAACTACAGACATTGGACTCACATGACTGATCTGGGTGTGTTTTTTGTCTTTTTTTCTATTTTTTATCATGAAACAATAGATGGTGAAGACTTCTTCATTATTGATGTGTATGTACCCTAAGGATTCTCTAATAATGATGTTGTACCCTAAGGATTCTCTAATAATAGTAAACTAATACAACCGTGGACATTATTAGCCCTCCAAATCCATATGGTGACTTTATGATCATTACTTATGTAACAGTTACTGTGAAATCATGGAAACCAGGTACAATACATATTACTATTGTTATGTATTATCTGCATTATATATATCATAGTATGGTCTTATTATTTCTCTTATAGCAAGGCAGCATCCAAAAGCAATCAATGTTCCTGTAATTTTGTAGATTTAGAGCATTCTATGTTTTCAACTACTCTTACTAGATATCAATAAACTGGACAAGATCCATACAGAAGAGAGGGGACTACATAATGACTGTCACCTTTAGAATCAAATATCTCATTGTTTGCTTAGTAAAACTAAGTGAGACTCGATGATGTATACTATATAAGCTGTAATTCACATGTAATGGTTTAGGGTACAGTGCCATGTCTAAATGGCAAATATACAATTTTCATTTATATTTACAAAATATATAGTTCATCAATAAAAATTTGATTAAAACTGAAATTGGTACATTAAATGATAAGTATATTTAAAATACAGATTTTTTTAAAGCTATCACTGTAAGATGTGAGTCCATGCAGCTAGTAGAATACGTCATGATAGCTGTCTCCTGTATTCCTGTATACACACATGATGCATGCATATTGTAATAATTTGACTTAAGAGCGCTAAACTGTCTAGTTTGGAAGTTCCTAATAGAAATATTGTTCTCATGTAGACATGTGCCTTACAACTACATTCTTTCAGTAACTATCTGCAGAATACTAAAAGTATTGAGATATATTTTATGTATTTTGAACAATTTTAATTAGTGTTACTAAGATCAATTAAAAATCAATTAATGTTGATCACGCGTGTGGCATTCCCGCCAAATTTGTCTCAATATTGGTATGGTATTTGCCGCCAAATTTGTCACAAGTTTTTGGTGACTGGTTGTCAAATTGAAGCATGACAGGATCTCTTTATGATATAAATAGGGCTCCATTTTGCAAGTTTATAGTATAAGGTGAGTTTTTTCTCCATCCATCATCTCTCATCGACTTTTCAGTTGTTACAAGTGTCTTTCTTTCTCCCTCTATGTTCTCTAGGACCACTTCGTCGTTGGATCATCTCATACTTCGTTGGATCGACTCGTCGCTGGACCATCTTTTCTTTTCAATTTTTTGTCATCCTTATCTGTTTATTTTCTTTTTTTCTTAACTTTTTATTTATTTATTTTAGTTTTTAATTTTTGTAAAATCACTTTACTAATAAAGATTAACTTCTTATCTCTAGATCTCTTCGTTTCTACACGACTCAGCTTGGACGTTCTTACTGTGTTCTTGACTGTTCTTCTCTGATGTTCTTGACTGTTCTTCTCTGATGTTCTTGACGGTTCTTCTCTGATGTTCTTGACTGTTCTTCTCTGATGTTCTTGACGGTTCTTCTCTGATGTTCTTGACTGTTTCTTGGATTCTCCGATGTTCTCTGGATGAAAAAGATGAGTCGCTCTCCGTGTCATTGGACTCTTTCCTGTCTTCCTTCAAGCCTTCTTTCTTCTTCTTTTTAATTTTATTTTTATTTTTTATTTTGGCTATTCAGCCATACACTATACACACACTCTCATACAAACTCTATTAATCATCTCTCCCCTGCCGCCTGGCGGCCTAAAAAAAAATTTTTTTTAAATATCCTAGGCCGCCAGGTGGCGGGGGAGAGCTCTGATCTTCTAGGGTGCGTGTGTGTGTGCTGTGTGTGTGTGTGTGTTGGTGGTCCTTTTTCACTTCCTCTGTCTCTCTTCACTCTCTATCCATTCATTGTCACTACCAGTTCAGTTATGACTACTCTTTTTTTCTTTCCCTGCAGGAGCAGCTCTGTTGAAGAAGGTGAGCTATCTCTCCATCCATCTTTCATCCTTTCTTTACCAATCCAGTGTTACAAGTGACTTTCTTTTCTTCCTCTATGTTCTCTACTTGTGGACTGACTGGACTTTTGGAGACTTCAAGTGCTGAGACTGTTTACTTCAAGTTTTTTTTTTTTTTCTTTTATTTTCTTTTTTAATTATAATTTTGTATCTTTTTCTAATGTTTTTCTTTCTTCAAAAAACATTTTTTGCTATAGTTTGTCAAAAGTCAATTATCTTAACTTTGGTTTATTCAATTTTTTTTATTTTCTTTTTATTTTCTTTTTAATTATATTTTGTATCTTTTTCTAAAAATGTTTTTCTTTCTTCAAAAGCATTAATTTTCACTATAGTTTGTCAAAAGTCAATTATCTTAACTTTGGTTTAGAATATTTTAAATTAATAATATAAAGTTTGAAATTCCAAAAATTCTAGATTATTAATATAATTTTTAACTTCTTTCATGAAAACTAATTAGTTTAGAATTTATTTTTTTATCTTAATAACTATTGTATTATATATTGTATTATGTATGCATCATCCATCTTATTGTTGTTTTACAAAAAAAAGATACTTTTTTTTACAAAAAATCTATTATTAATAATTAATTAATTATAAATCATTTGCTGAGGCGTGTGCTGGTGATATTATTTTTCCCGCCATAATGGTAGGTCACACTTTTGCTGTTCCTTGTGGTCGTAGGTGCGTGCTTATGAATTTTCCCGCCTAACCAATGTGAGCTCATTAGCAATGGATTCTTTGGAGACTTTTTTGTTTGACTGGACTCTTGATTATTATATATCAACAGTTATCAGTAAGTTTAAAATTAGTTTATACTAAATTAAATCATTCTTTAAGTAATAAGACATCATTGTAATTTTGTATGATAATTTTGGTTTTTATTTCAGCTTCAAACATATGATATAAAATCCTCAACATGGAGTTACCTTCATAACAGCTCCATTCTTTGTAGTATCTGTAACTAACTACACAATATTTATTTGGAATTGTTGTCTGTGCTATCTTTAGTCCTTGCTACTGTTGGTAAGAAGTGAACAAATAAGTTGTTAGAAAGGATAGATAATTTGTTAGAATGGATGAATGATTTTGTTGTATATATGGACAGATAATTTGTTAGTATGGACTGAATTGTTAGTATAGTTGCTATAGTGATGACTGTTGATATATATTATCTCTATTTTACTAGTACATTTGTATGTTATTGTTGTATAGGGAAAATACACTAATAATGGAGAGTGTATATGGGTTAATAATAATTATCCACTGTCCTTTGTCTACATATATCCATCTATCTAAAAAGGTAAGTCAAATTGATCATAAGGGGTTTAAAAACAGATGTACTTTATTAGACATTTATGAATGTAATTAGTCAAAAACTACAAGAGATGTTCCTCTACAGAAGTAAACCACACCCATTTTAGTAATGACTATTAAATATCTTATTAGGTTATTACAAGAGGGACCATGACTAGCTCATAAGGCTCAAGCTCTACATCCTAATGTTGAAGGAAACACCCCACCTCCTTATTAGTCTAGTACTCAATATACTGAGTCTAATGGTAGTTACTTTGCCCAGCTTCTCCTGACATCATTGGAACTTATCGTGGAGCATATCCCAACCTGTAAGCTATATTCATCCTTATGCTCCACCCACTCAGGGTTTTATCCATCCACCCCCATCTTTGGGATAATATACACCACATCTTGTTCCTCCACCTCAGTCAACTCCTGTTAACATAGAAACAGTGAGGTAAGGTATCTGTCATCTCAATCTTTGATGTTATCAATTGTTCTTTAGAAGTTCTCAATTAATACATCATCAACTGACTCCACCTACTAACAACTCTGTGGATGACCAACCCTCTTCAGCCACACCCACAACTATGTTTCAACAGCCAGTACATCAACCTCTCATTTGATTTAGTAACTATATATAATATATACTACTTTCAATATAAACATTAATTATTACTATTAAGTTGTCATCAACAATAATTATCACACATTTACAAAATAATAAGGCTTTTATTATAGTCAAATTACTTACAATCTCAATTAAAAAAAGAAGTCTATTATTGGTAGAGGTTTTGGTGGTTTTTGTTGTGTATGTCAATTAATGTCTTCTGTTGTGACTTAAGAGTATCCATAGGATTGATGATTGTCTGATCTTAATGTATTGAAGTGTGGGATGAAAGAAGACAGTTTGCCAGAAGTGTGTGTTATTTCTATCTGACTAGATTGAGATAATAAGTTATAGCTGCATTTTATGGAGAGAAACCTCATAGTTATATGTGACTGTAACATGTTAGTAATAAGAGGTAGTCCTTGTTCATAGAACAATGGAGTTTGTTCTATCTCTTCATAACTACAGTCACTAGACACACATAATTGATCTAGTGTGAAGTTCACTTTAAGTTGTGTAGAGTTTGTTCTTAAAGAGATAACATTAAATAAAGTTGTTATTTGTTCAAAGTTAGTATCTGACAATGGAATGGGTACACTCAACTCCTGTAGATTGGTATTGTATGAGAGGACCAGTTGTTAGAAATGACAGGTAAGTACTGGGAATGATAGGAAATGTTGATAAGCAGTCATAAAAATCAATCTCAAAGATATTCAATTGTTTTGTTCAATGTAACCATTTTTTGTAAGCTAGGACCCATTCTTTCAAAAATGTTAGCTTTCTCCATCTTCACCCTCAAAGCCTTAAGTGTAGCATTACTCTGTAGAATAGTAAATAGTTCAATAACACTCTCAGTTGTGTCTAGTGTTAGTTCAAGTTGTTGTAGATAAGGATTACATTGAAATAATAGAGGTAATGGACATATAGCTGACATATGTTGACTATTTTGTCATCTATATAATGATCCGGATTTAGTATAAGACAATGTAATCCTTGATATGTTGAGGAAGTATTGATATTAGTTGATGAGACCTCTCAATCTTTAAAGCAGTGAGTGGTGTGTTCAACTCTACGATATTCAGTGATGTATGTAAGTATCAGGAATGTCCCAGTTTAAGAGCTTGTAAATGTGTTTATTGGCTTTTAGCAAATGTTCAATTGTTTTAACATAACTGGTGAATTTATCCTCATATTTCATGATCAAGCCATGTGCAAATCATGTGTCAGTGAAAATGTTTTTAATTGATTTATTTCTTGTCACTCCTTTTATCACACCAATAGCGTTATTAAAACCAAAACGGAGAGTTACTACCAATTCATGAAGCGTAGTGTTGATGCCTATTTGTTCCTCTAATTTAAATACACTCATCTCATCTGTTGATTTAGAAGGGCGGTGAATAGAAAAAATGTAAGATCTTAAGATGTTGTAGTTGTATTAATTGTAATAGTATAAAGAAACATCACCTGTGACCCAGTAAATCCAATATAGCACTCTTGAAGGTAGTGGCCATAACTTTATAACTGGCACTGTAGTCATGTAGTAATCATCTTTAAACAATATATCTAATCTTTTACATTGGTTTCATTTATTAGTGTATTATTAAGAAGCTGTATTGCCTGTCCATTTTACTGATCCAGGTCCAAACTATTCCATGTTGTTTAGAGTTATGAGGAAATAGAAGAGACAAAGTATATCAAACAATGATAATGTTTTTGTATTGAGACTAATGAGTAATTCTTGATAGACTGTGATAAGATTTGACATAATATTGAGTTCTGTGACTCATAAAGAAGATGGAGGAGAAGAATATCTAATTCGTCAGAGCGTATGCTATTATTAAAAACATGCCTCTTTGATTTGAAATAGCACTTCCATGTGATCTGTATCTGTTAAGAACATGATGGCCTATAAAAGTCTGCTTGAAATTGGAGTGGTAACAGGCATCAAATCCAAACAATGGACTCCATTTACATTTTGTAGGTCAAGTTCTTTGTTGAAAATATTGTTGATAGCTCTCATGTTCAAGGTGAGTTACGCGACCTGCCACAAACCTCAGACACATTCTAAAGTGATCATTATCAAAATATCTGCAAAAATTTCATCTGTCTTCTCATACTTAGCTATCCACCATGCTGCTAGAAATTCCTGGATACTCAGGTGAAGGAATTGATAATTCTCCTCATCATACATAGCAATGTTGTCATCAGTCCTAAATAGTTTTCCTTCACTGATTGATCAGAGACTGATGGAGTTGAAATGAAGAAAATGTCATTCTTTTTTCTTTCAAACTGTGATAAGCAAAACTGACAAATCTCTTGGACACTTGTATCTAAGACTGATGGTAAACTGACAAAGGCTGTGTAGTTGTCTGGTTCAATATTGTGAGTACGCTTAATTTTAAACATGTCTTCTGACAGTTTGTAGGATAAAATTCTCATACAATTCTGTGGTGTTTTGGTAACTGTCCATTTGACTTACGATAAACTAAGATAACTATGGAACAGACTAGTGGTACATAACACAATGACTGGACATCATCTCGTACTTCAAGATCTTGGATGAGGTTCTCACCTAAATGTGGTGCCTTTTCTAGTGTTCCTTTGACTATACCTTCATCTCCTCCTCTGAAATCCCAACACTTCAACATGTCTGTTAACTGAAGACATTTCTAAATAGTGAAGAGGAGGCATAGGTTCAAGAAGTAACAATTACCGAACATTTTGTAAATATCTCTCTACGAATTATTCTAGCTGCTAGTGAGGATTGTCTGAGATCTGTACTTAGTTCATCCCAGCCATCAAAGATTAGTAGTAGTCCTTGCCCATGTACTTTACAGAACCAATCAGACATATGGTAACTTCATTACAAATCATAAATACACTTGAGAATATCTTGTAATTCATTAGCATGAGCCACTTTGTTATTTCTGAGTGGACAGTTGAGTACTAAGTCATATTTCCATGTGTGAGTTCTCCTTTAGCCCACATATTTAACAGTTTACGACAGAGTGTTGTCTTACCAATACCAGGAGGACCATCAACTACTACTCTAAGAGACTTACCACTATCACAAGGTTTAAGAACCATCCTGGATATCTATCTGTTTATCTTGAGTAATTTCAGGTATTTTATCAAACTTGTCCTCTTAACATACACCATTGTTTCTGTAGTATTGTTTGAGGAGTAGCATGTCTGTCTTGTGTTTGTAGTAGTGCTAATCTTCCAAAGAAGTCTTGTCCAATTCGTGGTGGCCAGTCTGTAGGGACAATAGGTTGGTCACATATTGGTCTATCATAATATCACAATATTGTTGAATGTTTGAGTCTAATGAACTGATAACATGAGCTTCATATTTACCTTAAATAAAAGAATAATTATGAATTATGAAAATTAAAGCTGGTGAGAAAAATATCACCAAACAAGACAAGAGTAAGAATATTATTAATATTATGGCACTTTATCAAATGAAGAATATGAAAAAAGTCATTTTTTAGATACTCTAACTATAATATTATAATTATAATATATATATAATATAATACTAACTAGAGTCAAAACTATTAATACAAGTCATAGAAGACAAACAATCTTACTCTAAATAATTTTTTAAGACAAAATAAACAAGAACAAATAGTCTTTCAAAGATAATAACATTAAAACTATATATGAAGTAAAATAGGTTTTAAAAACTCTGTGTTTCTTATAGTTAATTAGGACTAAATGTAAACCACAAGAGTTACTTACAGTGAATTTACCAATGGATGGCTAAGATTATTCATTGAGTTACAATGATATTTTTAGAAAGATATTTAATGTTTTTCTAATAATACAATTCATTGACAACCTAGTATTGTGTCATCTAGTGTTTCTTTGGGAATGGAAACATGTGGATTCTAGATCTGTGAATACAAAATTGCTTCAGAGTGAATCTCTGCAGGCCAAGACTAATAAATATACTCATTTACTGACTGCCAGCTATAATCTTATTTCACATCATTTAATATAACAAAATAAGGTTTTGTCTTCTAGGAAGATATATCACATATAGTCATCTATGTATATATAATATTACTTATGATAAATATCTATTTTGCTATCAGATTTGCATTTGACAGATTTATAATTTTTTTATGGTGCACTAAGTCTTCAGATATTTCAATACCCAGAAATATAGGGGACATGATAACCAGTGGCCACCTGATAACCTTCTAGTTAAGAAGGAATCTTCTTGATATGATTACATACCTTTGATGTGTATTTAATTACTAGGTGCATGTGGTTTGACACCAATGCTAATTGGATACTTTAAGCTAATTGTGGCCAGGGAAAAAAAAACATAAAATAACATAGCACACAGCCTGGGAATGGCAAGGGGGAAAAATACAAGCAAAGATCAACAGTTTCTTTAAGACCACTATTATTATTACATAATATAATTATACAGACTGGTAATGAAATAGTGTAATAATTGAATTTTTACTTGTAGCACTCTTTGGTTTGGAGTTTTCTTGTTTCAAATACTGGTATATCTCCTTAGCCAGGGCTTTGTTCTGAATAAGTGGTCCATTCACAACATCTTAAAATCGTCTTCCAACTGACAGGAGTTGAGGTGACCATCAGAGGTAGCTTGACCATTTAATTTCTATCCACCTCTGAAGGACATTGTCAAGTCTTATTTCATTAGACAAATGAGACTGAAATAAACTATCAAGGTAATTTGAAACTCACTCCAAGACAGATACCAATTTCATTCCATTTTGCATCAATAGGAACCAGTTGATTTAAAGCATCAATTTTAGAAGGCTTATCATCTAAAAAAAAAGATCAAGGATCATATTGACTATAATAGTAATAACGTTACGTAATAAAGGAAAGTCAGCCAAACTCTTCAGTGTAGTTATCCTTTTCCTATTGCTGTATCCTGACTACCTTGATGACCAGTACCTATAATTAAATTATCTTTATGACAAGATAGAAAATCCAGACTAAAATATTGTTCAAATATATCTATTATTATAGTGTCTGGTCTAATGTATATAATAAAAACTAATGACATTATTATACATTTAGGTGTCGAAGTAAGTAAGAAAGGATATTTAACTTCCTTACATTTAGTTCTTGTTTAGGTATTGGTGGAGTAAGTGAGGAAGGATGTTCAACCTCCTTATGTCGTTTCCTTGGTTTAGGTACTGGTGGAGTAAGGGACGGAAGTATCTTGAACAAAATCAGTACAAAGTGGTTTACTAGAAGGGGGCGTGTGTCTAAATAATAGAAGTAATGACACGATGCATATTTATTAAATACTATACCTTTACACATAACTCTTCTCTCATTATACACAGCTATATTCTTATCTCCACAATTCTAACAGTTGAGATGAGTTCTTCCCAAGAGGAGGTCAGTACTGTTTGTAATCCACCATTGTAAACCTTCCTCTAAAGCAAAGTGGTTAGTCTTGATCACTGCTGGCCATTGTCTTAAGTCGTCTCCTCTCCTCCAGTGATTACACTAGTAGATAGGGAGTTGAGTCCATTTATCTTTAACAACAAAACCACTCTTAACAGAAGTCTTAGAGCATTACTTGCTGTCAATTCTATTGAAGTAAATGAGACATAGTCCCTCGTATCAGTTTATATGTTTTAATATTACCTGTTTTAGGTCAGGATTGGAGTTCAATATCACCTGATAAAATGAGGAGAAGTAAGAGAAAATAAACTAGAGAGAAGGTCAGGTTACCACCACCCTAATCTCCAGACCATTAGTGACTCCACCCATCCTGAGATATCAGTAGTAGTTTCCCTTTTTAGTAGTATATGGTATCTGAGACAATACCATAATCCAATACTAACTCTCCATTGAGTAGTATCTATCATAACTATACTGAAGAGATGATTAATTCAAGTCAAGATATCTCATATGATATACATATGTCCATCACCACCCAACGATAACTATTATTAACCAGTTTATTACTAACCTCTTGTCTCTATAATCAGTAGATATCAACACTACTCCACCACAATATAGACTGTAGACAAGACCAACAAAATGTAGGTCAAACTGTCTCTTAGTTATAACAAGGGACCACCATGACCATATTGGTCATATAGAGTATGATCATGTATTTTCAATCGATAATTATGATAACAGCTCATATTTTGATGAATATGAAAATATCTAGTTTGTTGAAGAGACCTGTGTTTATTATTAACATCAAAGAGAAAAATATTAAGAGTTCATGCTGAGTCATCACATGTTGGTTTGACTAAAAATTACTAGCATTAATTACTATTGCATTTTACTTCAATTTAGAGAAGTACATCTCGTGTAAGAGTTAATTGTTTAAACAATTTTCTAATATGAGGAGTAAATAATATTGTTTAAATTAATGAGTTTCAGTTCAGAAGAGATGAACAATCTTATAGTCAGCATTATATATTTAGAGTCATTACATTAACACTGTATTAGACTGTACGGTAGAAGACATAAAATATAATCACAGGCAACTAGTAAGATTACAAGAGTGATAAATGTTTTACTCCTAAAAAAGAGAGGGAGTTACCATCTATCCATCCATTTATCCCCTTGATCCTCCATCCTCTTATCCATTAATCCATACCAATGTCCATCCATCATTCTTACCCTAAATGTTCAGAGAGTTTTTAAAAACAGACAAGCCACAAAATCTAATAAGTTAAGCAAAAAAGGTACTCCTAATTCCTCTAATCATTCTGTGTTTAGACTGGTCTCTCTGTACGATCAGCATTATTAACAATTTGGAGCCTCCAATCTTGTGGTCAGCTTATGTGAACATGAGAGTACAGGACAAGGAAAAAAACAGAACTAAAGTAACAAGAGAATGGAACTAGAGATGGTGCACTCTTATCCGAGGCATTCATACTACAGGTTTCTATATGGTACTAGCCTTTTATTCCTTACTCTAGGCTGCAAATTATCAA
>NW_024533157.1:0-56300 GCF_016097555.1 Gigantopelta aegis
GTTTTGATTATGGTGTTGCGAGATATGATGGGGCAATAATTTGCAATTTGTCCCAACATCAAGTCTAAGTAGTTGCTTTTTTGTTGAGCTGTAAGACGTTGTCTTGCTGGGATATGTTCACCATCGTCAGTGAAACCTCTTGTGGGTTCTGCACGGGACTTCTTATCCCACGTATATCCATCGGCCAGGAAACGGCTGAAGTTGGGATCGAGTGACAACGTGTACACTATATTTTGACGCCAGTTTTCGAATGAATTTACTGTTTCTACTTTTGTTAGAGACCATTGTTTTGGAGCGCGGTGTGTCTGTGCCATGGTGTGTTGGTGTTGTAGAACTACGATGAAAGAATAAGGAATGAAACAACAGCGATATCATTCGTTAACCTATTGGAGGTGGGACGTAGCCCAGTGGTAAAGCTCTCGCTTGATGCGCGGTCGGTCTGTGATCGATCCCCGTCGATGGGCTTATTGGGCTATCTCTCGTTCCAGCCAGTGCACTACGACTGGTATACCAAATGTTTGACATCCAATAGACGATGATTAATTAATCAATGTGCTCTAGTGGTGTCGATAAATAAAACAAACTTCATTAACCTGTTGTGAAACTGCTTCATTTTCAAAGTTTTCTTCTTGGTGATAAGGTCGGATAAAATATTTTAATTGAGAATGCCCATTCCACGGCCTTTGATATACCAGTCGTCGTGAACTAACCGAAACGACAAATAACGCAATGGGCTCACCGATGGGGATCGATACGAATGGGTTACGTCCCGCCCTATTAAAAAAAAAAAAAAAAAAAGAAGAAGAAAAGAGTAACCTACTAACAATAATGTTATCACCAGACTAGACAGCTGGCTCGAGTCCCACGGAGAGCGTTCTTGAACCTTAGATTAGATATAAACACGAATATAGCCGAGGTGAAGGTATGATAATATATCTTTAATTGAGATTAATGTGAAAAATGCGTTTTCGCTACATTTTGTCATCCTTTTAGGGTGTCTTATAAGGAAGTGAAAAATGCGTTTTCATGGTACATGGTAAAAAACACAGTGAACGCATATTTCACGAATATGTGAAAAATGCGTTCGAATTCTGTGACAAATGCGGCCGGTGAAAAATTAGTTTTGTGAAAAATGAGATCCAATAATGCTCTATCAATGGAATGAATGTGTATATCAAATACATAAAGAAACACAGATATTAGTTTTTTCTACATTTCTTTCATAGTTCTTTATAGATCATTAATCGTGTATTTTAATAATAATACTTTACACGTGACAAATGATCTCGTACACTGTGAATACCACTAAATAGTGTGTGGTTAACATTTCAAATATTTCATCAGTTCATCATGCATGATGATTCTGGTAGATCAGGACCAACTCAACAATTCCACAGCTGTAAAGTACTTTTGAAATCATCTATAGCATATGGAATTAATCAAATGGCAAATACATTACGACATTCCTCATCATGCGTGTCCATACGAAAAAACATTTGCAAAGCATATACGTAGAAATCGTCACACCAGTCCATCATAAATATTCTTCAAGCTGCATTGGTAACAACGATCACCACTAAGTTGCTAAATTGATCACCCGAAACAAGAAAAGAATATTACATACGTAATTTATTTCATACAACACATTATAACAAGACACGTCTACGTGTCAAAATTTCAAATCGGTTCTCCTAAATGTATAATGGGAAGGATTTTTGAGGTGGTGTGGGGTGGGGAGAGCACGAACAAGGCTAGGTAACAAAACGTTCACATGAGCGCTGGCTGCACTTTTAATGTAATGGGTAGTGGTCCATGCAGACTGACCCATCGAAACGATATCGTTTATCCATGGCCTGTCACAATAACGAACATTATCAAAACAAAAACAAGAAAGAAGAAAAAAAAAAGCTTAATCATGTATATGCAATGTATTTTGATGCACTTATAACCCAAGGACCGGGCAAGACTATTTGTCAATATATTCACACATGTTCATAGTGCATTTCTAATACAATGGTGGGGGGGGGGGGGGGGGGGGAGAGACCAGGCCGACTGACCCATGGACACGGCGTCGTTTTTCCACAGCCATAATGAAAATGAAGAAGAAAATGCATAATCATGTATACCTGCAATGCATTTTGATGGACCGGGCAAAGCTACGTGTCATAATGTTCACACATATCCTACGTACATTTCTAATGCAGTGGGGTGGTGGTCTATGCCGTCTGACCCATGGACACGGCGTCATTTAACTTTGGCCCGTCGCCATATTGAAAATTAGAAGAAAAAGCATAATGATGTATTTTTATGCACTTATATACCTTAGACCGAGCAATGCTATGTGTAAAACTTTTGACACGTGTCCTACGTACATTTCTAATGCAGCGGGATGTTGGTCCATGCCGTCTAACCCATCGGCACGACGTCGATCGTCTATGGCCTGTCACCATAATGAAAATTGGCAGAAAACGCATAATCATGATATGCAATATATTTTGAAACACTTATATACCCCATGGACCGAGCAAGGCTAGGTGCAAAAAATTTCAGACACATTCTAAGCACATATCTGATGCATTGGGGTGGTGGTCCATGCCGTCTAAGCCATCGGCACGACGTCGTTCATGTATGGCCTGTCGCCGTAATGAAAATTGGAGAAAAACGCATAGTCGTGTATATGCAATATATTCTGATACACCTATACCCCATGGACCGGGCAAGGCTAGGTGTCAAAATGTTCAGACACATTCGAGGTACATATCTAATGCATCGGGGTGGTGGTCCATGCCGTCTAAGCCATCGGCATGACGTCGTTCGTGTATGGCCTGTCGCCGTAATGAAAATTGGAGAAAAACGCATAGTCGTGTATATGCAATATATTTTGATGCACCTATACCCCATGGACCAGGCAAGGCTAGGTGTCAGAATGTTCAGACACATTCGAGGTACATATCTAATGAACCGGGGTGGTGGTCCATGCCGTCTGACCCATAGCAACGACGCCGTTTATCCATGGCCTATCGTCATAAAGAAAATTAGAAGAAACGCATAATCATGTATATGCAATGTATTTTGATGCACTTATTTCCCATATGGACCGGGCAAGACTAGGTGTCAAAATGTTCAAACATATTCTAAGTACATAACTAATACAACGGGGTGGTGGTCCATGCCGTCTAACCCATCGTCACGACGTCGTTCGTCTATGGCCTGTCGCCATCATGAAAATTGGCAGAAAACGCATAATCATGTGTATACAATATATTTTGAGGCACTCATCCCCCATGGACCGGGCAAGGCTAGATGTCAAAATGTTCAGACGTATTCTTAGTTCATATCTAATGTAGCGGGGTGGTGGTCCATGCCGTCTAACCAATCGTCACGACGTCGTTCGTCTATGGCCTGTCGCCATAATCAAAATTGGCAAAAAACGCATAATCATGTATATATGCAATGCATTTACATGCACTCATCCCCCATGGACCGGGCAAGACTAGGTGTGAAAATGTTCATACATATTCTAAGTACATATCTAATACAACGGGGTGGTGGTCCATGCCGTCTAACTCATCGTCACAACGTCGTTCGTCTATGGCCTGTCGCCATAATGAAAATTGGCAGAAAACGCATACTCGTATATATGCAATGCATTTACGTGCACTTATACCACATGGACCGGGCAAGACTAGGTGTCAAAATGTTCAAACATATTCTACGTACATATCTAATACAACGGGGTGGTGGTCCATGCCGTCTAACCCATCGTCAGGACGTCGTTCATCTATGGCCTGTCGCCATAATGAAAATTGGCAGAAAACGCATAATTATGTATATACAATATATTTTGAGGCACTCATATCCCATGGACCGGGCAAGGCTAGGTTTTAAAATGTTCAGACATATTATAAGTACATATCTAATGCAACGGGGTGGTGGTCCATGCCATCTAACCCATCGTCACGACGTCGTTCGTCTATGGCCTGTCGCCATAATCAAAATTGGCAGAAAATGCATACTCGTATATATGCAATGCATTTACATGCACTTATACCACATGGACCGGGCAAGACTAGGTGTGAAAATGTTCAGACATATTCTAAGTACATATCTAATACAACGGGGTGGTAGTCCATGCCGTCTAACCCATCGCCACAATGTTGATTAAACTTGCCCAGTGGTTGGTCAACTTGCCCCAATCCCACTTCACCATGTTCAAAATTTAAAATATCAAAAGCAGAGACTGCTTCCCAATCCACAAAAATAAAAAGATACATTTTTAGAGGGCTGCTGCTGTTATACTGTAATTTGGTCAATCCATGCATTCTTACAGGGAACAACTGTGGCGAAATAGTCGCTGTTATATTGTAATTTGGTCAATCCATGCATTCTCACAGGGAACAATTGTGGCGAAATAGTCGCTGTTATACTGTAATTTGGTCAATCCATGCATTCTCACAGGGAACAATTGTGGCGAAATAGTCGCTGTTATACCACTAAACTTCGCCTTGTTAAGCGCCTTCGAGTTCGTGGAGATAAAAAATAATCATCGACAATATGATCACCACGAAAATAGACCGCAACCATGTTTCCGCCAAACTATCAAAGTCGGAGTCCCAATAACGGCATGAGGCAATTTGTGAGGCCAGAAAGGATTTAATGATCCCCTGCGCCAGTGCTTTAATATCTATGTATGTAACAGTAAACCTCGACATAATAGGCCTACACTATATAGATATTCATACATCAATAAATACTAGCTAGTGCCAGGTCTGCCTACTGTTTCATGCATGTAAGCGGGATCGATCGCATAGCCTGCAGGCCCTATGCATATAGTTGATTCAAAGAGTATCCTTTTTTATGGATGCCTCAATAGCTCCAAAGATATCGTGACAAGTCTGCAATCTGCGGGTGATTTGCTGCCATAGGTTCGAGTCCCAGCAATGGCATGGGACAATTTGTGAGTCCAGAATTGATTTAATTATCCCCTGCGCCAGTGTGTTAATATAATATTATATAGTATGTAACAGTCAACCTCGACATGCATACAATATATAGATATTCATACATCAATACATACATACATACATACATACATACATATGTACTACGTACGTACATACATGTACTTTTATACATACATACACTATATATATATATATATATATATATATATATATATACGTTCATAGACATATACACTACATGTATATGTAAACTTACTCAAGCTATGTTAGAGCATTATACCGAATGCCGGCTAGATAAGTAATACTAAGTAGCTGTGACATTTATGTATTATACTGAATACATAACAGCCAACTATATGTAAACTTACTCAAGCTATGTTAGAGCATTATACTGAATGCCGGCTAGATATGTAATACTAAGTAGCTGTGACATTTATGTATTGTACTGAATACATAACAGCCAACTTCATATAAACTTACTCAAGCCATGTTAGAGCATTATATTGAATGCTGGCTAGATAACTAATACTAAGCAGCTGTGAACATTTATGCCTTATACTGATTACACAGCAGTCAACCTTATGTTAACCTACACAAACCTTGTTAGAGCATTATACTGAATGTTGGCTCGATAATACTAAGTAGCTTCAACATTTGTGTAATTACTAATATATAAAATATTCAGCAGACAACTTTCAGTAAACCTATGCAAGTACTTCTAAGTATTAACTAAAAGCCAAGCTTGGTAATGAAAATAAGAAACTGCAACATTAATGTACTAAATACACTTTCCTGTATCTTACCTAAGAACATGTAAAAGCATTATACTAAATGCTAACTTATGATATTAATCTTTTCTTGGCTTGCAGAATAGCACTTTTAACACTGCAAATATTTGTTCATTGATTGTTTATCTAGATGAACACCATCCACTGACAAGAAAGACAAATCCTCATTCCAAAACCTGTGATGGTGCCAAAATATAACATTATCTTTGCTTTTTGCCAGATCATGTAGTAATACATTTGTCTCAACCACCTGTCTGTTATAACGCATTGGTGTCTTATGTTGTGCCCTCCACAGCAACTGTCCAATTATAATTAAAGTGCTTACACTCCTAGTGCTGAACTCCTCTGCAAAATCAATGTCATTAGCCAATGGTTTTAGTGTTACATCTGTATGTATAAGATCATTTCCCCCAATCTGCATAAAAATTATCTGTGGAAAAATAGGTGTATTATACTGAATACATGCAGACCACTTTCTGTACTGACCTACACAAGCCATGTTAGAGCATTATACTGAATGCCGGCTTGATAAGTAATACTAAGAAGCTGCAAAATAAGTGTATTATACTGAATACACGCAGACCACTTCCTGTACTGACCTACACAAGCCATGTTAGAGCATTATACTGAATGCCGACTTGGTAAGTAATACTAAGAAGCTGCAAAATAGGTATATTATACTGAATACACACAGACCACTTTCTGTACTGACCTACACAAGCCATGTTAGAGCATTATACTGAATGCCGACTTGGTAAGTAATACTAAGAAGCTGCAAAATAGGTGTATTATACTGAATACATGCAGACCACTTTCTGTTCTGACCTACACAAGCCATGTTAGAGCATTATACTGAATGCCGGCTTGATAGGTAATACTAAGAAGCTGCAAAATAAGTGTATTATACTGAATACACGCAGACCACTTTCTGTACTGACCTACACAAGCCACGTTAGAGCATTATACTGAATGCCGACTTGGTAAGTAATACTAAGAAGCTGCAAAATAGGTGTATTATACGGGCACGTTAATAGTTTCTCATTCCCATATAAGCTAACATTTTGAAAAAAATAAATTTAAAACAAAACAAACAATGTTATAACTCTTTTAAACGGTCATTTTGCGTTAAAATTGTTAAACATACCAGGTAGTTTTGACATCCAGAAACAGTTGTCTTGTGGCAGAGTACTTAACTGTCGGAGTGTAAGCTACACAACATGGCCTCAAACCTGAGATGGTAAATGTAAAAAATATACATATTCTCGGAACCGGCGTGACGTCACACGGTCTAGTTACCGATCATCCGGGTCTTTGGGGGTGAAGCACAGCCTTGGTGATTAGTTTTACATAGAATAAAGTTATCATATTAACTTTTTGCATGCCTTGCATATTGTCATTTATTTTCTGTAGCTAACACATAGTTGCAGCATGTCTTATGAGTATTATAGCAGCTTGGGTTGTCATATAAGAGAAACGAACAACGGGAATATGAATTAGTACAGTCTATATTTCTTACCGACATGTTTCCGTATAGCTTATATTGTCGAGGGGACTTGACTAGAGGCAGGTTGGGCAGAACAATTTTTGTTGATGCAATTTTCAAGTAATATTAATTATAAATTTTAACAACTTTGAAATGATAAGATAAATATTAATATTATAATAATTATGATGTGGGCTACAAAATATATAATTTGTATGTATAATAATAAAATTTATATGCAGATTCAAGATAATTAGTTTTAGGATTTAACATAATTATTTTATTTCCAAATAGAATGTAATAATTAAACAATTGCAAAGTTGTTACTTTACAACTTTAAATTACAGTATTATTATTGTCATTCTTATTATATAGATGTACTGGCAACAGTGAAAATGTTCCACTGAATACATTCTTTTATTCTTTAAAAAAAAACCCAAGTTTCTTGAAATGATGAAATGATTTTGTTTTTACAGATTGTGAAATTATCTCATGATGTTGGCCTTCCTTACCGGTTGAATGCAGGCGAAAAGAAAATAGCAATAATAAAATATAGCCAACGTCAGACCTTGTCATCTAAGGGGAGTTATATCTCTTTCTAGCTATCCATTACTCCCCTGAGATTAGTTCAAGGAGAATAATATATAGCTCCCTTTAGTATGTGAATATTAATATTTTAAATTGCCCCCCATAATCTAAGTTAGGGTAGCAAATAATAACTCCCATATTATTTTCATGTCACGGACTACAACCTACTAAAACATAGTGTTACCTCATCGAATATAACTGTTTTAATAATAGGGTTTAACATGGTATATTTATTAATAAAACACAAAAACTTACCTGAGTAAATAATGGTTAACACACACACACACACAGATATATATATATATATATATGTATGTATGTATGTATGTATGTATATATATATATATATATATATATATATATATATATATATATATATATACTCTTCAAAAAAAGAAACGCAAAAGGGTACAAATGGGTTATAACTCCGATTTTATGTTTCCTACCGGTTCATGCTTTGTGAATATACGGTCATTGCATGTCCCAAACACATTCCCACGGTTACATTCGATAAAACGCAGTTCCAAAATGTGAATATTCGCAAAAACGCAGCCACGTGCAAACCATGTCACCACTGCACGTGCAACATGAACACCGACAGTATAAAAGTGCAGGGTGTTCGCTTGCCTGGCCTCTGTATCTGGCCGACAGTTGACAATCCAGGACATGCCACGTTTCAGTGAACCGCAGAGAAACAATGCCATCGGCCGACTAGATGCAGGCGAATCCAGAACGGCCGTTGCCAGGGCATTCCATGTGTCCCCAAGCACCATCTCCAGACTGTGGGACCGTTACCAGCAACATGGATCAACACGTGACCTCCCTAGATCCGGTCGACCACGGGTCACTACCCCCGGGCAGGACCGCTACATCCGGGTACGCCACCTTCGGGAACGATTGACTACTGCCACCTCCACAGCCGCAGCAATACCAGGTTTGCACAGAATATCCGACCAGACCGTACAGAACCGCCTACGTGAGGTAGGAATTCGTGCCAGACGTCCAGTTCGAGGTGTCATCTTAACACCACAACACCGTCGACTCCGACTGCAGTGGTGCCAGATTCATCGACAATGGCCTCAACTGCGATGGAGACGGGTGTGGTTCAGTGACGAGTCCCGATTTCTGCTCCGACGTCATGATGGAAGATGTCGCGTGTATAGGCGTCGTGGTGAACGTTATGCGGCAAACTGCGTGCAGGAAGTGGACAGATTCGGCGGGGGTAGTGTCATGGTGTGGGCAGCCATCTCACACACTGGCAGAACTGACCTGGTCCACGTGCAGGGCAACCTGAATGCACAGGGCTACATTGACCAGATCCTCCGGCCACACATCGTTCCAGTTATGGCCAACGCCAACGCAGTGTTCCAACATGACAACGCCAGGCCTCACACAGCACGTCTCACAACGGCTTTCCTACAGAACAACAACATTAATGTCCTTCCTTGGCCATCGATATCACCGGATTTGAACCCAACTGAGCATCTATGGGACGAGTTGGACCGACGCCTCCGACAGCGACAACCACAGCCCCAGACCCTGCCCGAGCTGGCAGCAGCCTTGCAGGCCGAGTGGGCCACCATCCCCCGGGACGTCATCCGTACTCTGGTTGCTTCAGTGGGCAGGCGGTGCCAGGCAGTTGTCAACACACGCGGAGGCCACACCCGGTATTGACTCCAGATGACCTTGACCTTGGTGGTGTGTCCTATCACTTACTCACAATGGACTAGAGTGAATTGTGAACAATCCTGCAACATTTGGTAATTATCGGACTCACCATTCAATAATTAAATCAATTCTCCAAATGTTACGACAATGTGGTTTTGCGTTTCTTCTTATATATATATATAGTGTATATATATATGTATATATAGATATATATATATATATTAGTGTTGTTTTATACCTAGTCAGTGAATATTGCAGATTTTGTCTTGGGCTGTATTGGAATTGTTATTGCAATTAAAATTTAAGTAATATGTACAAAACTAATGTTTCATAAGATACAGGTGGAGAAAGGAGATGGGGCAATTATCATGACTGTTAGTAAACTGATCTGTATCAATATGCCTTTTGCTAGACTACACATATTTAACCTAAGTTGCTTTTAACCAGGGTTAAATTACCTCTTGTATAGATGCACTTATGTAGCATATTCAAGGAAAATGTATGAATGAGATGGTTAAATGCCATATTATTCTCCATGTGAAATAGTGTTTTTAGAAAGGAAAACAAATATCAAATATGGCGATGACCATTCATTTTATTGCAGATAATTGCTGAAGTAGATTGTGTACACACATGCATGCACACACACACACACACACACACACACACACACACACACACACACACACAATCCAAAGAACTGCAGAATACTATAAAACAACATGTAGATGCAAAAAGGTACGTCCTTTAACTTGAACAGAAGGAAAATCTACAAATGTGCCACAACCACCAAATTACATTGATTCATAACAGAGTAAATAAAAAATAAAAAAACCCAGAAACATGTATACATGTATGTGTATATATATATATATATATATATATATATATATATATATATATATATATATATATATTATACACATGTATGCATATGTATATATGTATGTATGTATGTATCTAAGATACAACTATACCTTTATTGTTTAATACATTATACATTTGGGCTATTACACGTCCGCAGGTACTATATCTGGAGGGGTAGGGGGCAAAATCTTTAGTAGTAGGGACAATCTTGGTAGGTTAAGAAGCCATATTTATATAAAAAGTAGTAGAAAACCTATATTTTCGTACTGCAGGCCTGCTACAGACACATTTGCACATACACAAAATAAAAATAAAGTTTAAAAAAGAACTTGTATAATAAATTATTATTATTGTGTGTGTGTGTAATTTAACTGCATATACTTTTTATTTTAAAAATAAAAATAAATAAATAGATGTAGTAGCCGAAGATGGCAAAATAAATACAAGTATAGAGAATGTCTTGATTGAACTCTAAAATTAGATTAAATGAAAAATGAAGACCACACAAATTTGATGATAAAAAGAGTATACTCTTTATTCAAGAACTGGATGCATCCGTGGGGGTTTTTTTCTTCATGAAAGTAGATGGAATTGTGTATTTTATTTACAGTATAATGTGGAAATGTTATCAATGCACATGCATTAACCATTTTCGTTGCTATTAACGTCGGTTATTGTTGACCAGCAACAACATTAAACTATATGAGATACGTCGTGTTAGCCCGAGTACTGTAAGTAGGGACCGCGGACACTTTTTAAATATGACAAGAATGATATTGATTGTTTGCTATACTGAAGAAATACCTTTAAAAGAATAAAAAAAAAAAAAAATCCCAAAAAAGTTTGGCACACTCGAAATTGTAGGAATGTATTCATTATTTTCAAATAAAATACCTTCAGTACCATTAATATAATCAGTATAATCGACTAATTGGTCATTATAATACCCATCCACCCCCAAAAACGGTTCAACATAAGAAAATGGCCATTTTTGTTGCATAAGCATATATACATGTGGAATGTAATAAAACTCATTTGTGCATTACAAATGAACATTACCATCATCGTCATGTGCTACATGTAACTCCTCATTCGTTACCCGCATTATCACAGCATTCAATTGTACAGAGTAAAGAGCATCAGTCGGCTATGGAAAAAGTGATATACAGGTCAATGGTCAATATGTAAGAGGAGAAAATGTGTACCATTAAATGATTAATGTTGTATCTCTGTCAAAATGTCAACTTGTATGTGTGTGTTATATGAGAGATAGAGAGAAGAGAGACAGAGAGACAGTGAAAGGGGGAGAGAGGAAAAGTAGGACAGAGCAAGAGAGATAACAGATGTAGGCCCCTATGTGTTAGGTTTTGGGAAATTGAGTTTCTTCATAATTACAAAATTTGGACTAATTAGAGAATGCTTCATTGTTGTTTATATGGCTTATTAGCCAGCCTGTCTTTGATTTTTAAAAAATAAGTTAGTGGCATTAAAAAACAAAATTACATCACCCATGCTGTCATTGAGACAATTATATACACATTTAGTGCTGTCATTGGTGTACAAACAGTGGTTTAATTGGTGAAACGAAAAGTAGAATACATGGTTAGGATTTTAAAAAGTTTTTTTTACACATTAAGTATAATGTCAAAGTTGACATTTTAACCTTGGTACCACTTTAATTGATTACAGCCAGTGCTCCACAACTGGTGTAACAAAGGCTGTGGTGTGTATTATCCTGTCAGTGGCATGGTGCATATAAAAGATCCCTTGATGCTAATCGAAAAAGAGTAGCCCATGAAGTGGCGACAGCGGGTTTCCTCTCAATATCTGTGTGGTTCTTAACCATATGTCTGACGCCATATAACTGTAAATAAAATGTATTGAGTGCGTCGTTAAATAAAACATTTCCTTCCTTCCTTCCACTTTAATAGTTGATATTTTGACTTGACATTTTTTCCAGTGACATTTTGTCCTACATCCGTTAATTATAAAGATGTGGTTATAGGAAAGATGGCGGTCTCTACTGTAAGAGAGCTAGACGGACATTTGGACATAAATTTATATGCTCTCATTACAGTCAGAGACCAAGCTATGTATTTTTGGGGCAATTCCCGACAACCAAAAAGTTGGCAAAGATTTCCGCTCTAATATCACAACAATCCTATGTTTGACGTTAAATACTTTTACATCGATCATTTTCAAGTTAATTGATTAAAAAAAATCCACATATTAATCACTAATACACATAGTACAGAAAGAAATCCGACAGCACCCACATTCAGCTACGCTTCGTGACACTCCGTCACATGAATTACAAAGCTCGGTGACCTATTTCGTGACATAGATCACGTGATCGCCCACTGGGCGATTCCGCCTAGTAGACGGAATGGCTGAGTAGGCGATCATGTGACGCAACGTCACGATATAGGTCGGCGAACTTAGAATTCTGCTGTCCGGAATACATAGCTTGGTCTCTGACTGTAATGAACCGGCCTTGGTGGCATTGTGGCAGGCCATCGGTCTACAGGCTGGTAGGTACTGGGTTCGGATCTCAGTCGAGGCATGGGATTTTTAATCCAGATACCGACTCCAAACCCTGAGTGAGTGCTCCGCAAGGCTCAATGGGTAGGTGTAAATCACTTGCACCGACCAGTGATCCATAACTGGTTCAACAAAGGCCATGGTTTGTGCTATCCTGCCTGTGGGAAGCGCAAATAAAAGATCCCTTACTGCTAATCGGAAGAGTAGCCCATGTAGTGGCGACAGCTGGTTTCCTCTCAAAATCTGTGTGGTCCTTAACGATATGTCTGACGCCATATAACCGTAAATAAAATGTGTTGAGTGCGTCGTTAAATAAAACATTTCTTTCTTTCTTTCTTTCTGACTGTAATGAGAGCGTGTTTATGTCCAAATGTCTGTCTAGCTCTCTTACAGTCAGAGTACTTGGTCTATATGAGCTGCAACTCGACATAGTTCATTACGATTAACCTCTAGCTGTAATACTAAATGTATTTTAAATGCAGTATCCTTACCTTTCCTGAATTAACCGACTACATTAAGAACTTTGATATTGTGTGTTTTTCAGAGACAAAGCTAGATTATTTAGACATTATTGATATCCCTGGATATACTATACATTAATAACCGCCAAGCCAGAAATAGTTGTAGATCTGGAGGCATTGCTCTACTTATTAAGCAAGATATAGCTAAATATGTAACTTTTCTAGAAATGGAATCAGATTTGTTACTTTGGTGCAAAATTGATAGAAGTTTTACAAACTTGGAAGATGATTTACATATTGGTGCTATTTATATAGCACCTGAAAATTATAAATATTGTAATCCCGAGACATTTTACTCCGTAAGACAAAAGATCCAAACACTTGTTAACGTAACAGATTATGTATTACTACTTGGTGATATGAATACATCAATTTTAAATAAGAGAATAAATGATTTCTTCGAATCCACAGAACAACTAAACGAAAGTCAAGCAGGCTTTCGCAAAAGTTATACGGTAGTACTAGTGATAATATTTTTTCTTTGCATGCTCTATGTGAAATTATCAACAATTTTTTTATTTTTTTAACTGTGCCGTTATAGATTTCTTTGGATCGATCCCAGTCAGTGGGCCCATTGGGCTATTTCTTGTCACAGCCAGTGCACCACGACTGGTATGTCAAAGGCTGTGGTATGTGCTATCCTGTCTATGGGATGGTGTATATAAAAGATCCCTTGCTGCTTATCGGAAAGAGTAGCCCATGAAGTGGTGACAGTGGGTTTCCTCTCTCAATATCTGTGTGGTCCTTAACCATATGTCTGACGCCATATAACCATAATTAAAATGTGTTGAGTGCGTCATTAAATAAAACATTTCTTTTATAGATTTTTCGAAAGCATTTGATACTGTTTGGCGAACAGGTTTATGGCAAAAAATGTTAAGTCTAGAAGTAAATGGTAAATTTCTTAGAATTGTTTATAATATGTACCAAGGTATCAAATCATGTATAAACCACAATGATGAATATTCGGCTTATTTCCTATGTCAAAATGGAGTACATAAAGACGAAAATCTGTCCCCCATATTATTTGCTATATACTTAAATGATCTAGAAAATACATTAAAAGAAAAACAATGTAATGGTATAAGAATAGAGTATGAAAACAACAATACTGACCTACTGTTTATAATTACTCTGCTACTTTATGCTGATGACACTGATTTTGGTAGAATCACTAGAAGACCTACAAAAGTCTTTAAACGTTTTCTCGGAATATTGTGAAATTTGGACACTAAAAGTAAATACAGATAAGTCTAAAATATTAGTATTTGTGCAAAACCACCCCAAAATAAATCATTCTACATTAAGGACATTAAATTGGACATTGTTGATAGCTATAAATGCTTTGGCATTATATTTACTAGAACAAGATCATTTATTCAAGCAAAAAAATCTTTAATATCACAGGCTAATAAAGGTAAGGAAGGAAATGGTTTATTTAACGATGCACTCAACACATTTTATTTTCGGTTATATGGCGTCAGACATATGGTTAAGGACCATACAGATATTGAGGGAGGAAACTCGCTGTTGACCACTTCATGGGCTACTTTTTTCGATTAGCAGCAAGGGATCTTTTTTATGCACCATCCCATAGAAAGGATAGCACATACCACGGCCTTTGATGTACCAGTCGTGGTGCACTGGCTGGAGCGAGAAATAGCCCAATGGGCCCACTGACTGGGATCGATCCCAAACTGACTGCGCATCAAGCGAGTGCTTTACCACTGGGCTAGTTCCCGCCCCACTAATAAAGCTATGACCTCACTGAGAATGAGAATTAGAAATCTTAATTTACCAATAGACTGCCAACTACGCTTGTTGGATAGTATCATTGTCCCTATCTTGTTATATTACTCGGAAATTTGGGGTTTTGGTAATTTCTTAGAATTGTTTATAATATGTACCAAGGTATCAAATCATGTATAAACCACAATGATGAATATTCGGCTTATTTCCTATGTCAAAATGGAGTACATAAAGACGAAAATCTGTCCCCCATATTATTTGCTATATACTTAAATGATCTAGAAAATACATTAAAAGAAAAACAATGTAATGGTATAAGAATAGAGTATGAAAACAACAATACTGACCTACTGTTTATAATTACCCTGCTACTTTATGCTGATGACACTGATTTTGGCAGAATCACTAGAAGACCTACAAAAGTCTTTAAACGTTTTCTCGGAATATTGTGAAATTTGGAAACTAAAAGTAAATATAGATAAGTCTAAAATATTAGTATTTGGTGCAAAACCACCCAAAAATAAATCATTCTACATTAAGGACATTAAATTAGACATTGTTGATAGCTATAAATGCTTTGGCATTATATTTACTAGAACAAGATCGTTTATCCAAGCAAAAAAATCTTTAATAGTTTATTTAACGACACACTCAACACATTTTATTTTCGGTTATATGGCGTCGGACATATGGTTAAGGACCACACAAATATTGAGGGAGGAAACCCGCTGTTGCCACTTCATAGGCTACTCTTTTCGATTAGCAGCAAGGGATCTTTTATATGCACCATCCCATAGACAGGATAGCACATACCACAGCCTTTGATGTACCAGTTGTGGTGCAATGGCTGGAGTGAGAAATAGCCCAAGGGATCGATCCCAAACTGACTGCACATCAAGCGAGTGCTTTACCACTGGGCTACTTCCCGCCCCACTAATAAAGGTATGAACTTACTGAGAATGAGAATTAGAAATCTTAATTTACCAATAGACTGCCAACTACGCTTGTTGGATAGTACCATTGTCCCTATCCTGTTATATTCCTTGGAAATTTGGAGTTTTGGTAATAATCAAAATATAGACAGAATACAGCTAAATTTTCTAAGAGACTTATTAAGGCTAAGAAGAAGTACCCCACTGCCCATGATTTATGGGGAATTAGGCGTATTCCCATTAGATATTAAGATACAAATTAAAATGCTCAGTTTTGGGGCCTCGTTGATCACTGGAAAGACTTCTAAAATATATATATATAGTAGAAAACAATGATTAGTGAAAGCACTAAAAATGGGTCAAAATTTATATGGTTAAGTAATATAAACGATATATTAAATAAATTAGGACTGGGAAATTATTGGTTAAACCAGACAGTGTCAAATAAGAACTCATTTATTAAGTTAGTTACTGAATGTTTAAAAAGATCAATTCAGACAAACCAGGAATGAAAATATTAACACTTATCCCAAATGTATTACTTATAGAATATTTAAATCAGCACATGCTTGTGAAAATTACCTTCTTTACTTATCTTAAAAAATATGCATTTTTCAGTCGATTCAGAACCAGCAATCACTATCTTCCAATTGAAACTGGCAGATGGCAAAAAATAGAATTTGCCCTCTTTGCAAAATCACAATTGGTGATGAATTTCATTATCTATTTCAGTGTCCACACTTTACTAATGAAAGATCAACCTACCTACCTAAATAAATATTACTTCAACAGACCAAACACTTTTAAATTACACAAACTCTTTAACACAAAACAATTATCTATTATAAAGAAACTATGTACGTTTCTTAATGTCATTAATAGTGTATTAAAAGACACACCTTTGTCATAGATTTATTCAACTAATATATTTTAGCTTTTGTGTATGATATAGAGATAGATAGATAGATAGATAGATAGATAGCTAGATAGATATAATTATATGCATGTATATTTTAATCAGCTGCCGCCATTGTATTGTGTATATATAGACATTTTTTATCATGGTTAATACATATATACATTGCAGGGCACAATATTTTACGAGAAATGTTCTGTTCGTGTGTTGGTTACGCAACTTTAAAATCACGTGAACCGCCAATCATTGCATGGTGAGCAATTAATTTCTAAAATTAAAAGTACCCTATCAAAAGTCAAATTGAAAATCAGTTTATTTTTTTAATACATTTGCACCACCAATGTAGCATAGAACCGTAGTTCAAGAGTTCTACACTTAGGTAGGTTTAACTCATTGGTTACTGGAACTATATTCACGTAACCACGAACAATCAGTTACCTAAGTAAAACTCACATGAACACACTTCCGGTTACCTAATATATCAAATATTGACCCCTGCAATGCACAAAATATACCCACCAGCATCTTCAGCCACTACCTAACATTGTTTATGTATAATCACTTTGCAGTTTGGATTTTTTGTTTTTTGTTAATATAGTTGAAAAAGACATTGAGGTTGTTGTACAACTAAGTTTGTGCTACAGAATTGTTCAGAGTCCATTCATTCATTTGCATTATATTTCAGGCACTAGTCGATTCTGAGTCAAAAGGCTTCAGAACATTTAAAACTTAATATTCATGCAATAGAGAATATTACATTTAAAGTAGCATTTGGATAGTATAGTTATTTTATATAATATATCTTAAAACAAGGTTTTTTAAAAATGATATCTGATGAGGAAAAGTGAGTTGGATACATTTTTAAATGAGTTGTAAGATAAATGGTATCTAACAGACATTCTTTTTGACATATACTCTAAAAGCATGTTTAAACAATTTTGTAACCATCGTTTCCAATTAAAATTTATTTACAGTATTTGCACAGTTAACTTACCCATTTTAGGTAGGAGATTCTGTTTCAGAAGTATTCATGTAAGTGGACAGCACGGCTTTGATGTCATAAGTCATTACTATGGAGCAGCCAATCAGATGTCTTTAAATTGAACCCCAACGTGTGGAATATAACCATTTATTACCCATATGGGCTCAAATATACGGGGTAATATTTATTCTATCTCTGCACAGTGTGTAGATTACTTCTACAGC
The DNA here is from genome assembly GCF_016097555.1 of Gigantopelta aegis. Lineage (NCBI taxonomy): Eukaryota > Metazoa > Mollusca > Gastropoda > Neomphalida > Peltospiridae > Gigantopelta > Gigantopelta aegis. The sequence goes on from NW_024533157.1 coordinate 18,224, forward strand.
CACTGATAGGCTGGCTTAAAAATCACGACATTTGGTTGGTTGCTTGCCATGGCCGGAACTTCACTTTCATTCATATAATGTTTCCATTCATGAGTCAGATGACACATACGTTATACGATCTACAAGATTTACAGAAACAAATTGACTCATTTGTTTCATAAACATGAAATGGTATATTTTCACAAGCAGTGGCTTTAGCAGTATATATAATAATTATTTTCTAATGCAACTACAGTCGTATTATTTTGTACTGTAAACATTTGGCTGTAAAAAGAACAAGGTCATGCTATGACGTCACTTACATTATGTCATGTAATGCGCATAAGATTATATGACATAATGGCTGATGGCTTTGTTGTAGACTGCAAAGGAATTTTTACATTGAAAATCAGTTAAATTGACAATGGGGGTATTAAAGAGATAGTCTTATTCAACTTACTGTACTAGCACAACAACAATGCTATACAGCCCGAGTCATCTCCTCCACTGCAGAATTGTCTTCCCTTGCCGGATGTATATCCATATCCGTGCACGGGCAGACCATTGTTCTTAATTCTGCAGTCCTTCATTGCGGACGTATTTTTCGTATTTTCATTTTTTGTACCACGTGAAACATTTTATTAAAGTGTAATTTTGTTTATTTCTTTTCCATAGCCCTTACCAAGACATACGTTGTGTTTGGGATAATTGGGGTTACAAATTTTTTGGGAATGTCTGACTCTTCTTCATCGGGCTCAACTGTCAGGTTGACCGTGTGTGCCGAAGTCGGCTGTTGCAAGTGGGTTCACCGGTTCAACTTGCACTTACTGTGTCGGACATCCACCTGGCTTCCAACAAGTCCTGGAGCACTGTTCATGCGAGGAAGGGTGGTAGGCGTAAGAATGCCTCCTCTTCACACCACCATTTGGCCGGCATCACTGGTTCACTAAAGTTCTTTGCTTCGGCCGAAGCAGAGATTCGGTTACCTGTCGGGGAGGCTGCTCCAACGGAGGTAATTTCCGACGGCAGAGGTAGCATCAACACGGTGGTGTAAAGGGAGGCTGTGGTGGCTTTTGCTGCAGCGGTTAGCCCTGTTTCCCATCCTGTAGATGAAAGCCGGCTGGATCGGCTCCAGCTTGGAGAATCGGGTGGCTCGAGGGCACCGGCTCTCTCGTCTGTTCGGTTGATAGGGCCGGCAATGGCTAGTGCCTCATCAGCCTCAGTTGGTTTGGGTTTTTTTGCAAAATACGACGTTCCGCCGGCTGCAGGGTGAAGCCGTGGGGATGATGTCGGGAGTGGCGGATTCTCACATCGTGTACTGAGTGCAGGACTCGTTGAGTCCTCCCTACATGTATGTTGTTTCGGAGGTTCCACCATCAGCTACGTTGGGTGTGCGGCAACCTTTTTAGGTGCTGCTTTGCCAAGCTCGTTAGACTGAGGTAGAGGTTTATGGTGGTACCCTTCATATAGGTGGCATGAGCCTTTAATTCCTGTACATTTTTAGGGTCAGCCCAGAGGTTTTCAGGAAAGTTTGTTTGAAAACTTTCTCTTGTGGCTCCGAGCTACGCCGCAAGTGGGACTTTTGTCTCAGCCTTTGAATCCAGCCATGTCTGCTGTTCCGCCGCTGCCTGGTTTTTCAGCTCGATCAGTGCCTGTTTCCATCCATGATTGTTTTCGCGATGCAGGGGTGTTGCAGGGATGGAGGTTTGTTCCCATCCCTTCCCTTCAGGATCAGCCGCGGTGTTTGGTGCCACCGGTTTTGAAGGAGGTCTCTTCCGAGGAATATTTGCCTTCCGGTTCCGGTTTGGAGTCTGAAGATGTTTCGGACGTTCTGTATTGCCGAGCAGCGGGACTCTATACATCTGTCTCGCGTGCAGAAGATTTCAATTATGCAACGGTTCTGCAATTTGTAAGTAACAAAATCCAAATTGTATGCGCTGACGCTTTCCCAGAGGAGGTGGCTGTTCCCACTTTTTAGGGCGTTTCTTTTGGGAATCAATCGCTGGGGGTGGAGGCTTCGCAGCCACAACTTGGTTTTCTGCTTGCCCAGGAGGCACACGAATCCTTACTGGAGATTGATACTTTGATCGCTGGCACCGATCGTATTATGGGAGCGGTGGTAGAGGAGTTTCTGGCAGCTTTGGCCTTCAGGAAGCTCTTACCCTATGAAGTTGGTGGTCCCCTCTTCGTACCAGACGTTGGGCGCGTCTTTCCTGAACCATGCAGCAGTTGTCTCTGCTCGGGTTAAGACGGACTGTGATCCAGCCCTTTTTGTACATGTCGCCATCGGAGACCTAGAGATGATGGAGAAGTTATCAAAACTTCTCTTTCAGGTGAACAACCATTTAGGTACCTTCCTTTTTGGGTGGTGGATAAGGCTGTGGAGAGTCTTACCCTGATGGCTCAAGGTTGTTTGACAGCTTATTTTCACAGCCGGTCAGTGAGGGAGACCTTGCTGTTTGGGTCGGACTTTGACCTTGTCATGGACAAGGAGTCTGTCAATTTCATCCCCCTGCCCCAGCCTGGTAACAGTCGTGACAGCTGTTCTGGTGCTTCTGTGTTTCGCCGGCAAGGTTGCCATCCACCTGTTGGATTTGGACTCCCGGGGGTTTTACTCCCATTTGTTCTTTGCCCAAAAGAAAAATGGTGAGTGGAGACCGATTCTCAACCTCAAACTGCTGAATGCATTCGTGGTCCTTCCTTCCATGAAGATGGAGATGGTGCAGTCAGTCCGGGCTTTACTCCAGGTTGGGGAGTGGGTGGCGTCAATCGACCTGAAGGATGCCTACCTACGTGTTCCAATTCGTCGGGATTTTTAGAAGTTCCTGCACTTCCTGTTCAACAGCAAAGTTTACAAGTTTCAAGTGCTGCTGTTCGGATTGGCTACGAGTCGTCACGCCTTTACTCACATAGTCACGGCTGTGGTAGGCCATGTGCATTTTTGGACATTCACATGCACAACTACCTGGATGACTGGTTGATTCCATCTTCGTCTCAGCAGGCATGTCTGACATGCGTGAGTCTGGTTATCAACATGATACTTTGCTTGTGATTTATTCCCAACTGGGTGAAGTCGGAGCTGGTGCCAGCTCAGGTTTTCACATATCTCGGAGTTGTCTTCAACCTTGTGGAGGCATCCGTTCGACCGATGGATTCACGCCTCCACAATTTCATGCGCTGGCTCAGTGTCTTTCTCGGGAGCAGCGCATTTCAGTGTGCACGCTGCATGGGTTGTTGGGACATCTTGAGTCATTGAATGTGCAGTTCAGGCTATTCAAGAGACCTCTTCAGTGGCATCTCTCACGTGTGTGGGACGTCCGCTGTTGGGATACGTTGATTCCACTGGGACCTTGGTTCTTGCAGACAATCCGAGACTGTCTGGTCGACAAGTGCTTGTCCCTTACACCCTCTTGCTCCAGAGTTGGTCCTCGTCACCGGTGCTTCCCTAGAGGGGTACAGTGCACATCTTCGGGATTCTGCTGTTATGGGGGAGTCCACAAGTGGATATGTTTGCCACCAGGCTGAACCACCAGTTATCGGTGTTTGTGTTACTGGTTCCTGATACTCTGGCTCTGGAGTATGATGTGTTGAGCATGGATTGGCGGGGTTGGATCTGTATGCTTTCCCACCCCCAGTCTTACTCAGCTCATGCGCTCGTGGCACCAGGTTGGACAGCCCAACCCTGGTTTCCTTAGCGCCGGTCAACTGAGCGAGTTTACCAATGCCACTGGAGCGCTTGGGTTTGTTGGGCAGGTGAACAGGATTTGTATCCCTTATCACCTACTGTCAATAACTTAGCTAAATACTTTCTGGCCTTGGTCCAGGAAAGGAAGCTTAAAGTTCAGACAGTTAAAAGTCATCGATCTTCCATCGGAAGGACTTTTCCATGAATTTCCTTGTATTGCATCATTTACTCAAGTCTTTGCAATCCACGGTTGAGAGGTCTTTCATTTTGCTAAAATGGAACGTCTTTCTGGTTCTTCGTGCACTCAAGGGTCCGCCTTATGAGCCATTGTGGTCTGCCACTCTTCAACTTTTGACTTTGAAGACGCTTTTCCTGGTCTCTCTCTCGCAGTTTGTCACCGTATTAGTGAGATTCATGCTTTCTTGCATGATTTGGTTCATTATAAAAGTGATGGATCGGTTACGTTGCGGACTGATCCCATCTCTGGCAGTCATTCAAAGTTTGTCTCATACGTTGCCTTCTGATAATTCCGACCGACTCCTTTGTCTGGTCAGGGCATTAAAAAATTATCTGCATCGTACTAAACTTCTTCGTGGTGGGAAGAAGAGGCTGTTTATTTCTTGCACTAAACAGCCGGGAGATATTAATAAGAATGCTTTGTCTCGATGGATTGCTGCAACCATCAAGCTGACGTATGAGATGGCAGGAAATCATGTTCTGCGGAACTTCTCGGTTCGGCCTCACGAGATTCGAGCGATCTCAGCTTCCCTGAATTTCCACGATTCCTTGCCATTATCAAGGTGATGAATGCAGGACTGTGGAAGGGTCAACATACATTCGACCACTTCTATTTTCATAACATGCCAGATGGTCCTAATGGTACCAGACGTATCCAGTCGGTGATTGCTGGTCAGCAGGTTGTTTCCATACGACGAGCCACGAGATGAGGGAGACCTCTATTCCAGTAGGCAGCTCATACAGGCCATGTTGGGAGATAGTTGAGCCATCTTTTCGGGCAAGGGGATGGTTACTATCTGGGGCAATCAAGTGCTTTTCCTTTCACTTGTGAGATGGTTTTGCCTCACACAGGGGGTGGAAGATGTTTTGTCAATTCGGGTATTGATAATTTAATAGTCACTTAGACTTTTATACCTCATATGTCTTGGTTGTCGTACACCTTGTCATTACTTGAGATAATTCACGTTGGTCAAATGGGTAAGTCCTCGTGTTTTCTTACCTCCTCCCATCAATGTTGAATTCACGTGCTGTAATGGTGTTAAATCACGTCCGTTATAGCATAGTTGTGCTAGTATAATAAGTTGAATAAGACTATTAGAATTTGTTTTTCTAATTTTCATTATTATTCATACTTACCTAGAACTAGCACAACAACGGTAACCTCCCACCCACCCCTAGGAGGTATTCCCTGGATTCGAGGACGATGGTCTGCCCATGTGCGGATATGGATATATATCCGGCAAGGGAAGACAATTCTGCAGTGGATGAGATGATTCAGGTTGTATAGCATTGTTGTTGTGCTAGTACTAGATAAGTATGAATAATAATGAAAATTAGAAACAAATTTTCTAAATAACCAACTGGCTATGAGGAGTTACTAATTATCTGCCTCTCGTGAATCAATATTTTAGAGAGAGAATTTTTTTACATGCATGGGCGGAATTTGGAATAAAAATTTAGAACTTAGGTCAGAGACCTAAGACCAAAAGCAGCTGATTCACTCATTCTACTCATGTCCAAACATAAAATTATAAAAAGCTCGGCTGAAAATGTTTAAGATGATTTCAGAAATTTAGACGGGCTACCAAAATAAAGTTTGTTAGACTTTAAAAAAAAAACCCATAAAACTTTGAACACCAGCAAAAAAATTTAAAGTCCAACTAAGCCCTTGTAAACCTGGAGGTGAAAGTTCTTGGACAGGTAGCGCTGCGAACCTCATGGCGAGATGATGGGGTGATCGACTCGGAGCTTCAGGAGAGCCTTGACCAGGTCGATGTAGCCGTCTCAAAGAATTGCTAGATAGTCCTCTGGTAGGATCAGCTTAATAATGCAGTGGATAAATGTATTATCCATGTCTGATCGCAGCAGTCCTTGTCGAAACACCCCGTTCCGCTTCGACGTTAGGTAATACGTGTCACAAATAGCTGCAACTGGTAGCTTGTCACAGGCGATCGATCTTCCAAGCTCTGATACTTTCCTCTTCTTGGGTTCACGCGCTGCGACAACATCAACAACATGTCGAGTCACCAGTGGAGTGGCTGGTGGCAGTAGCTTCCATGTGTCTTGTCTCCATTGGTGATGGTTCCGTTCCAACCACTGGTTCATCAAAGGCTGTGGTATGTGCTGTCCTGTCTGTGGGAAAGTGCATATAAAAGACCCCTTGCTGCTTATTGGAAAGAGTAGCCTATGTGGTGGCAGCGGGTTTCCTCTAAAGAAATATGTCAGAATGACCATATGTTTGACAATAAATAGCCGATGATAAGATAAAAATGAGTGTGCTCTAGAGGCATCGTTAAATAAAACAAACTTTACTTTTTTTAACCATCGGTGATGGTGCCACTCTAGAAGGGACCGCCACTGTCCATTGGCCTGGCAGCTTTGCCCACCCTCCCCGTTTAGCCGCCCCTGGCGTGGATGAAGCAGAAGGGACCGTCCCCGGCAGTTGAGCCGCTGGTTTTGGTCCCCCCTGTGCTGCCTTAAGACGCCTTCTCCTACTTGCCGCTGACCTCAGCTTGTTGTCCCCATAAATTAGGGTAACAATAGCCGAGTTTCCATAGAAGGGAATATGCAGTATTTGGTCAAACGTCAAAATTCACACAACAAAAGGCTTGGGTTTACAACATTCATTCACTCGGGACAGATAATTCACAAATCCTTGTAGCTCGTTAGTTATTCTCTAAATGATATCACAATTCTTACAATCCATTCTGTAGTGTGAAATACAGTGAATATTGATAGAATGTTTTATGGACTCTGCAAATTCTAGAGAGACTGAACTTTTACACAATCATTTGCAAGCTTGTTAGCGATCATCTTTTACTAAAATACCAATTCGTAAAAACAGACGGTTTGATAAACCATCCATGGCAACAGGTATGTAACATGAATAACTGTATAGATTGAAACTGTATGAATTTTTAAAAACCCCACAATAGCAACCAATGCAAATATAATGTGAATAATTTAGCAACATTTGAACATACAAATTCAAGAGAGAAATCTTTCTATGAAAAAAACATTACTGCATAGTATTCTGATGAAAGTAATCTTTATAAGTGATTACAGCTTCTACAAAATGCCTGTAATGCCACATTAGAAATGGACCATAATGCACAATGCACTTGTGAAGTTCACAGTTTGTTTGTTTTTTTGTTTTTTTTCTATTTCTCATTTTTTTGACAGCTACTTTTGGAGATCCCCTCCCTGAAAAGTGTAACACTGCAGCACAAGATGGAAAGCCAAGTGGTTTTGAACATCCCTCTGAGATTTGTCTGTGCTACTTCTCTGACAAACTGATGAACATCAATCGATTCATTGAACTGATTGAACGTTTTGGTGAAGAGGAAGCAATTGAGAAAATACTTCAAGATGAATCATTGAAAATGTTCAGTTCAACACAGGTTTGATTAAATTACTGTCATAAATATCTGTGAATTGGCTATCTTAAAGTTTAGCAACATTGATTTCAACAAATATTGAAAGTAAAATGAGTTAACTAAACATTAACTAATAATTGCCTATAATTTTAAATTATATTAACCAAAATATGTTTTACAGTCACAACCAGATAAACAACAGCTGGTCGCCTGCCAAGGTCATGTGTTTTTTGTCTGAAGGCTCAAGTGACCTATAATGTATTTCTAAAACTATTGGACCATTTCCAACCACATTTTGTAGGAAACTTCCATGGGAAATGGAAAATCTCTCTATCTATCTCTCTATCTATCTATCTCTCTCTCTCTCTCTCTCTCTCTCTCTCTCTCTCTCTCTCTCTCTCTCTCTCTATATATATATATATATATATATATATATTATATTATATATATATATATCCCTCGCTCCCTCTCTCCTCTCTCTTTCCTCTCTCCCCCCCCCCCCTCCTCTCTCTCTCTCTCTCTCTCTCTCTATATATATATATATATATATATATTATATATATATATATATATCCCTCGCTCCCTCTCTCCCTCTCTCTCCTCCTCTTTCCTCTCCCCCCCCCTCCCTCTCTCTCTCTCTCTCTCTCTCTCTCTCTCTCTCTCTCTCTCTCTCTCTCTCTCTATCCTCTCTCTCTCACACACACACACACACACGCTAACACTAACACTAACACTAACACTAACGCAAACTCATGCACTGGTTGTGAGAAGCAGGGCCCAAAAGGAAAATATTAAGTCAGTTTAAAAAATATTCTTTGTTCCCGAAATGCTCTTAGCAAAAAATCTTCATATATGTACAGGTCAGTAGATGGTTTATCTCATTTTTAAATATCATGGAGAATTTTTTCATAAATTTTTACCCCAAAAGAGGGAAATTAAGCTAATTAAAAATCTTCCTAAACACTTGACCAATGAATTAATGAATGAATGTTTAACGACACCCCTAGCATAAAAATTACACAGGCTGTTGGGTGTCAAACTACGATAACAGTGAAAATCCTCAACACCGGATCCCCTCTAAACTGGAATCCCCTCAAAACTGGACATTTTCCACAGTCCCATGATTTACGCAACTTTTAACACTAAACTGTACCCATCTAAACCAGAAACCCTCAAACCTGAACACCGGACAAACAGTTCGGTCCCAATGTGTCAATTTAGTGTAAATCTTCCCCCTGAAAACTGGACGATCAAACCGATACCAATCAATGTGGCACCACTAATTACTTCGAGGATCACTCCGGCCGGATTACCTGTCTGCGAACACGTAATATGCGCATGCTCTGGTTCCCTGTTATCAATGTAATCACCTTTACATGTTGCTAAGTAGGCACGGTTGGCAACATGGCAATAAACAATTAAAAGACCCCCAACTTTGATATTTAATTAATACATGCATTGTGTTGTAATTTTGGTTAAGATAGGCTGAATTCGGTTTGGATTAAGTGTTTTTATTAAGTTACGAATGTAATTTACGGTCTATTTCATTTCAACTTATTTTTGTGCTTTTATCCAATTAAGTTTCAAGCATGTTGTCCTGGGCACACACCTCAGCTATCTGGGCTGTCTGTCCAGGACAGTGGGTTAGTTGTTAGTGGTTAGTGAGAGAGAAGAGGGTGTAGTGGCCTTACACCTACCCATTGGGCCCTTAATTCGCTTTGTAGAGTAATTTGGCAAAAGGTAATTAGTTGCGAGTTGTAGTTAAGTTGTACTAATTAGTTAATCGGGTAAATTATTGCTTATTTGGGCTTTGTGCATGGATTATCCTTCAAAGGCATGTTTACCTTTAGTTGTTAATAATTACTGTTTAGATAGCTGTATTCATCACGGGTCACAGTTTAACTTGATGCATCATAACCTTATCTAACACCAGGGATGGTGATGATGATGATAACTAGTTTAACGTGCCCATATACCACAAGGGTTTCGAACACGCCCATCCCGAATCCGACCTCCGATAAGATCGGTGGCCTGACTCAGGATGGAAGGGGGGGGGGGGGGGGATGGGCAGAAATTTGAAAATAGCAATTAGTAAAAAAGTTAATAGAATAAAAAAAAAAAGAAAAAAGGTTACAAGCCAAAAATAAAAAGAAATGACTGCTCGGCCGAATATTTATATAATTTGGAGCATTTTAGGACAGTCCAAAATTAAATAAGAAAGCAGAGAGGATCGGACTATTTAATAATATTTTTAAAAAAGAAGAAGTAATTTCGACATAAAATTTTGAACGCAGATCTAAAAGTTTAAAGTCCGATCGATATGTCCACGCAAGTGGCCTCGTTAAGGCCGTTTGGGTGCACAGCTTAAAGGGACGAGATGGGTTGCATTCCGTCAAGACGTTGAAGGTGTAGTGCTGTGCTGAAATACAGATCTTGAGAAGCCGGATCCGTCTGAACGAGAGAGAGAGTATCAGACTAGGGTATAGTCCAGTCATCATGGGTTGGTGTAGTGGTGTGGACGGGCCCGACTCCGGAGGATACGAGATGGTATCACTATAAAGCAAGGTAAAGTCTAGAAAAAGAGTAGTAGGGGCCGACCCCGCTTCCTATTTCTTCTTAGAGTGGGGCGGTCAATCTTCCAGTGCTGCTAGGACAGGCTCGGACATGTAGAGACTAAACGCGAACAACCGTGGCGTTCTGCAGAATGGCCGTCATACAAGTCACGAAAAAAACAAGTCGACAGTCAGACGGAGAAATGATGTGGAGGCAAGGAATCTCGCTAAAAAAGAATCCAACCTGGTGGTGCAGGCTGTCGAAACGAGAAGTGCTCCAGCGTTCAATCAGTTCCAATGGCTGCATACATCCCAGTAGAAAACATCATTTCGCTGACAAAAACAACGAAATGAAGGACCGTCAAGTCGAGCACACGAAAGCACGTGCAGTGTGCACAAGCAAAACAAACACGTCTTACCGCGTGGAGCTCCAGACTGGGAATGACCTGATCTAACACCAGGGATGGGAGTACTAATTACCAGATACATTAATTAAACAAACACAACTTAGGACAATTAGCGCCTAGAACATTATGAGCCATCATTACGTCAAGGTGTTTTCCGTCACGTCCTCTTCAGGGATATATAGCTTAACCGAAGGTCATCAAAGTTAGTTACATCAATGAGTCAGCTGTTTGAAAGTTTACATGATGTCACTGAGGTAGCAGTTTGAAGATTTATATGTGATTGGGAGATGAAAGCACCAATTAAGTGTGGCAGCCCGTGTGGAATTAAATTTTCGGTGGTCTATATTTATGTGATCAGGAGATGAGAGCACCCAGTGTATGGCCCTTGAGGAATCAAGCTGATGCCCTGGGGTGACGTTATTATATTGTTGTATTTTTGTTATAGTCTGGTATTCAATGTGTTCTAGCCTGGTACTTTTATTTAATGTGTTTATGGACCAGAGTAACTTGCCTATCACAAACTACAGTTGAGACTGGTCTAACGGCCACTTGTATATAACGGCCACTTGTATATAACGGCCACATGTAAATAACTGCCACCATAAATCCCGTCCAATGCATTTCCTTCTTTATTTTACATGTATATAATGGCCACCTGTTCAATGCGGCCAACAGCCATTATTTTTGGACCAAAATGAATGGTTGAACCTGCTTTAATGGCCACAAATTACAATGACCACTATTTTTTGTCCAAAAGGGACAGTTGAACTTGCCATAACGGTCACAAGATATATACCTGTATTGACCTGTGACGTCACAATATAAAGTTGTTATTTTACTTAAGTTGAAACAAAACAGATACATGCTCCCATGCACCATTACTCGTATTTACATGTGTATATCTGTATGATATGGTGGTCATTTAATTTACAAGGCCACTTGTTATTGGTTGAAGTAAAGCTTAGGTCAGGTCAAAGTGTTTAACATGCACATTCAGAGCAAGCTGTTGTAGCGCACGCCAGTAAGGCTTGCATTGAACTTACATATATATTCGATTCGTCAACTCTGACAGGTAGTGTATTCCAAGGCGTGTGATTGCTGCCAGTCAGACAAGCAGTTCCAACAATCTGCCACCATGTTTGTTCTGTCATTACACATTGGCAAACTGACCCTGTTGTTAAAGGAAGGGACAGTTACGGCATTTGGCCTGCTATGCATAGTCAACGATATGTAATAAAATGCTTAAATGTGACGGTTATTAAACCATTTTGTACCATCCCAGTGAATACGCCCTGTGGCAAGCTGGTGGTTATGTAATACCTAACGTGTCACATCAGGAATTAGTCTTCGAACTGAAGAAACAAAACATACCTGATTGTTGCAGATACATTGCAATGTTCGGTAATAATATCCATCCCAGTAAACCAGCACCACGTATATATTATTTTTCAATACAAAATAAACCACCATTGTCAAAGTGTTGAAATAGCTGTCTTGTGTTTTGTACATAAATTAACCCACATACTGAAATAATAATTGGAGTGTTTTCTTGGTTAATTGGTCTTTTCGTTCCGTGGCCTATACCTGTGGTTCCTGATTGGCAGGTGTATATTTAGATGGTCCCCAGTCAGTGTGTCTAGACACACTAAAAAGACATGCCTCTTTTATTAAGATCACAGGGTATTGTGTGATAACCGCGCAGACACCCCTCAAATCATAATGGACATTATCAGCCGTCCTATTTTATTACTGTAAGTAATTCTGTAAAACCCTTAAGTAGACTTTCCCATCTAAAATTACAAAACTGGCCAATTACATAGTCCCAAAGAAAAGAAAATTATAACTTATGTATCGTGAGTGGTCATTTTTGTTCGAAGGTACTTACCAATAGGTCAAATAATATGCATAAAGAGTAAAATACTATAACTCAGTTTCGTTCTATTGATGCAAATTGAAATATATTTAGTTAACTAGTTTATTATACTATCAAGTCATTTATGTTGTTTTACAAGTCGGGTTGATGAAAGTGAAGCACCTTGTCATAAATTAGAGCATTTGTTTACACTGTGCATAGAGGCATTGGACAGAGCTAATGTCAGTTTGCCCCAAGCTATACCACCGGACGTCACAAAAACAAAACAAAATGGCTGACCCCAGTTAGCAGGAATAATCACATCTTTTTATTAACTCTAAAATTACGTGTTTTTCATTTCTTAAAGTGTCAGTATATGTTGGTCGTCCGGGTATGCATCTTTTCTTTCCAACACATCAGGCTCATATTTGAGTTGACCCTCCCTTTAATGTATACGGATTTCTTACCTGCAACCTTTTGCGTATCGTGCATTAATTTAATAGGTAACAGAATACAGTGGAAAACAATCAAAGATAAATTACTTTTTTAAAAAGTGTAATAGAATGAGTTTCTGTCTCTTATTTTAAAGTTTTTTGATGACATTATGCATTCCAGTTTAGCAGTGGGTTTTTTTATAGTGAATTATTTTAGATGTGTTTTTCTTTACCTGTATATAACAGCCACCTGTCCTTAACAACCACTTTTGTCAAGTACCTTGAGTGACCGTTATATACAGGTTCGACTGTATATATAGGTTCGACTGTATATATTTGTAGGGAGTATGAATAATGAATAGGTTTTTACACCAGAGATAACCTACCTACTTATGGTGTAATGGAGTAATTAAAGTGAATCTAGGAAAAAAAGTCACAGGAAAAAGTCACAGAAAAAATAACACAGGAAAAAAAGTCACAATTTTTAATTAAGAGATTTTTGTTAAATGTTCTGTGATTTTAATGTTGGTGGTTTAGGCGGATGTTCCACCCAATACCATGAAGAAATTCTGCCACATTCTTGTGGTCCTCAAGGCGATCAACACACAAGTTGTGAAGACGCTCTTGCAGTTGGACATAGCGTCGACGAACCTGGCGTCGAGGTGGGTTACCAACCGCATCCTGCTGGATGATGGTGCCCACTGTAGCCTGCTCATGTTGAAACCATTCAATAACTCGCCAGATTGATGGGTGGTAGTAGCCTACAAGGTTGAAGAACATGTTGTTCCAACCTTCGCACAAGTTGTTTGTACGCGGATTATTGTTCATGGTGGCATCATGAACGTTCCACAGGACAGGAGCAAACATTGGTGGAACACGGCGCAACCTGAGCTGAGCACCGGGCCTGTCTGTTGGCTGCTGAATCTGTCGGAAAGAACCATTGAATCTTACGCCAGGTGCATTGCGTAAGATGATAGAAACAACCCTTACTGGTAACATCACGACCGAAGACAGCAAGGACAGCTCGCAGTACACCATCCTCAAAGTCCGTCACTATAGTTTGTATATTCAGGTCAAAGTCTGATTCTGCACACTTGTCCACTACAGCCTGAAATAGTTCCTCGTAAGTGGCTCGGGTCTTGTTAGGAAGGAGAGCGTAAACAGTAGTAATAGCTGTATCACGGAAGGGCACACGGATGACGTACAGTTGCTTGAAGACTTTTGGAGCCATGGAGAAGTTACCATCCATGTAGAGGGTATTGGCAGCAGCAAGATGTTTTAGGCCTTCCTTGGTAGCAAACACGAGGAGGCGGTTATTTATATTTGGGCCATTATCGTAGATTAGAAACTCCTCGGGGTTTGGGCCAACTGTCTGCATGAACTCAACGGGCAGATCACCCAGATCTTCCAGCAGACGCGGCACAGGTGGAGTCGGCCGTTGGTTGCGAAGAAGAGTTCGCTTGCATGTACTAGCAGAAGATAGAAGTGCACGTACCTGAAAAATTGAAACGTGACTTAATAACTCAAGACTATAAAGTTGGAAGGCTCAAAATGATAAATTTAAGTAACTTCATGATTGCTTTAAAAAGCTCATGGATACGAAGATTGTTTCTGGATAATTCAAAATGGATTAATCTTTTTATGTCTGTTACAAAGATATCAACAAATGAGTTAATAATATATGGAGATTGCTTCATAACGAGAAAAGCAAACCAAATTACAAATAAGTTTTAGAGAGATACATTACTTAGTGGGGTAAAGATAGAAAGTAAACATAATCCTCAAACTGTAAACGATATTTTATGTATTAATCTCTGGCATAACAGTGAAATACTTATAGATCGAAAACCATTTATTTATGTAAATTTTATATAAATATATATCATGCAACACAAAAAAAAAAGTGCACGTACGTCATTGTCACATTGACTGACACCATGGGCAAAGATCTGGCCTGGCTTGTCCCGGGTCCTGGCAGCTTGATCTTTCATCGAGTTGCGTATTTTGGCGAGACGGACGTGGGTCTGATCTGCAGCATGGTTGTGGGGTTTAACTGCTTCTGGGTGCTCTCTCTGTAAGTCTGTTATCATAGAACCTCAACAATTACCACTAGATCTTTTGACACATTTCCACCACAACTTTGTTTTGCGAGTTGCATGTTTGGTATACATGAACCCCTCGTGACAGATTTTGTGACCACCCTTATTGCTATGAATAACTTCCATATTAAATAGACTTCTGATACTAGCAAGCTGGAGAATATATCTATATATAGTGAAACAGATTTAACCTTAGGCATTTTATAAATCATTTACAATAGGAAGCCCTTAGTTTAAATCTATCCTAATCAGTAAGCTAGACCCAAGCATCACCCCTGCACAATATGAAGACTCTTTCTTTAATCTAGCCTAATTGGCCTACTTAACAATTACCCCATGCATACTATGAGTATGATGCCACATTCAATACTCTACAAACCCATACATTTTGTTATATAAAAATTGTGACTTTTTTTCCTGTGATTTTTTTTCCTATACTAAATTGTGACTTTTTTTCTGTGACTTTTTTTCCAGCCACCATTAAAGTATATACCCTGCCTTTTCACCCCAACCGCCGACGGATTGTAACTCAGCTATATTAATAGTATTATATTTTGATTTAGGTGTCATACCTGTAACATACACACCAGGATAGTTTGTGATCGATAATTATTACTTGATTCTAGTGGTTAGTCAACCAAGTCAAGTAGAGTACGTGTAATGTTTATCTCATAACAAATAAATATAAGTATGTGTTATCCAATTTTTGTTGTTATATACATTAAAGCTATTTTTTTTAATACAGTGTATTCCCAATTTCTAGAAATACCATACTTCATACATGTAAAGGTCAGTAGATAGTTCTAATTTGTTAAAGATATAAATGTTAAGCCCCTCCCCCCCCCCCCATTTATTCCTAGGGAGGGGGTGAAGTTAATGTTAAGTCTTGGCATGAAGAAATAATTTTGTGAATTAGGGGCCCAAAAAGTAGGGATTAAGCCAGATTAAAAGAAATCGTCTTCTAGAATGCTATAACTGAATCATTAGATGGTTAGATGGGTACCGTTTTTGTGCCTGTGGAGGGATGAAGTTTACTAAAGTTGAATAGAAACAATCTAAATTGTAATTTCTTCACAACAATTACTACTAGACCATTTCCAGCTAAATTAAACATACAATGTGTTACTTACCCAGACCTGTCAACCTTTAGTCAAGAAAAAGCAGGTGTGTGTTGAAAAAGCAGTAAATTTTGTCAAATTGTTTTGTTTTTTTAACTGCACACGATTTAACACAAATTTTTAAAAAGTACTACAATAAGTTATATAAACACTACATAATGTCATGTATACTTGTCAACCTTAGTTATTGGCATTAAAAAAATAAATAAAAAAAATAAAAAATAATAATATATATATATTAAATTTTGTTTTAATTATTTTTAAATATTATTATAATTTAATACATATTTTTAAAAATAACTCTTTTATCCAAAAATCTTAACTAACAAATTTAAACATTAATTAGTACATTTACGGTATTACACAGGTTGCATCATCGTTATTTGTGTTTCGTGAAAAGTAGACCCAAGACAAATTTATATAGGCCTAAATTTATAAATTAATATTCAGTTTTTACTACAAAGAGGTACAGTGGTGTGGTACTTATTTAAAATCACCATAACCATGCAATAAACATTGTATTTCCACTAATCATTTCTACTAATCGTAGGTAAAACTTCAACTAAAAGCTCATTACTGACATCGTGTGAAATATACCCGAATTTTACCTATTTCCGTGATTTAATATAATCCCTTGAAGTGTACTCTTGTTACCATGTATCCATATTCGGGCAAAACAGTGGGAAAACAGTGGGGAAAATTCGGGCAGTTTTTATCTGGGTAAAATTTCGGGCAAATCAACCCCTCCAGCCCCCCTAAATCAAAGAGTCCCCATATGCCCATGCTTGTTACCAACATTTTACTGCACAAACCTACAAATCTAATTGGTACAAGTATTGTTTATACAGTTAATTGGTCTTTCTGTCGTCTTCCTTTGACGTGTGATTTTGACATCGTGTGTATTGATGCATGCGTTCGCTGTCTACTCTAGCACTTCCAGCCAAAGAACTTTACGTTATGTAATTCAGTGGGAAAACATTTTACGAGTCAGAGGTGTCATTAGGGTATCTGGACAAAATCTCACAGGACAAAATCCCACAGTACGAAATCTACAAAGTGAAAATAGGGACAAAATAATGTTATCTTTGGTATTATTAATAACGAAAAATCTAACTTCCTTAACTGGTTAATTATTAACATAAACTATTATGTTTATGGAACTAAGATACAAACAAAATATTTAGAAATCAAAGTTGTTAAAAATCTGTTGAAGCAAAAGTTTGAAATAGAAATATTTATTTTATATAAAAATTGCAAATATGAAATGTTTAATAAACAATGGGCTCCATGGGCTAATTTATTTAATGATAACGATTAAATGATATATATGATGTTAGCTTAAGTTTGTTCTTGTCTATGGTTTGTTTGGAGATAGCGGAAAACAAGCAAAAATAAACATACACCTCACGTATAACCTTATCTCATCTTCTACCTCTTTCGTATCCTCTCTCTTCTCTTTATAATATCCCAGATTAAACCAATTACATGTATGTATACTTACTACTCTTGTACCCACTTACATTGATGCCTTTTTGCATATATGTATGTGTATGTATGTGTGAATCTATGTATGTACATATGTGTATATATCGGAGGACATCCGGGTACGTGTGTACGTATTTGTTTGTGTATGGATATATGTGTTGTATATTTATTATATGTACAGCAGTGATTTGGGGCTCCCATCCCTGACACTGCTATGTTTGTGATCTGGGACAATAAAAAAAATAATTTAAAAAATAAATAAAAAAACAAACAAACATTAGTTCATCAAATCAGTGTCTTTGTACAGAAACCATTTCCCATTAATAGGCCCGGTTCATGATTACTAGAGTCTGGCGCCAAAGTAAAAACACTATCCGACACACGGCAACAAGGTGCCAAGTGAGCTATGACAATAAACAAGTTATGGTCTTGATGTCTGTTGTGTGATTTTGTTTGTGAAATTGGATTAGGTCCAGAATATAATGGTGACTTCGACTTCTCACTACTGCTAATAACTAGGAGACTTGAGCCGACTTTCAGAGAAAAAACCGTTCATTTCGACGGCAAGATTAGGGCCTGAACACATATAAACAACATGATTATTAGTTAATATTACCTTTATTTGAGTTGTATATTTAGGTATGTAATTTATTTTTTCTTCCTTATTAACAGACACAAAATCAAAGATCAAAGCATTGGACATTGAATCACTTCATTTCAAAGCAGTGAAAATGTTAGTTGGAGAGCAACTGGTAATGAAAAGTATGACAACATTAATCCTTCCAAATGGTAAAATTCAGGTAAAGTTTCAAGATTCATTTAATGAAGCTCAAGAAACCCAAAGCAGAATGCAGGCACTTATCAGGAAAGACATCAAATTTGAAGGCAAAATCTCGGATAAAGAAATCACATCAGTTCTACAAAATCTACAAGATTCTACACCACAAGTTTATTGTGCTCATATTCCATATCAACAGATCATTGCAATTTTCGGTAAAGATCAAAATGGAATTGATGCTGCAAAACAATAGATTGTAGTAAACTTGGCGCAGGTAAGAACACCAACTCGAGCTGCCAGAATGCAGGCAGTTGTCGGTGAAGACATTCAGCTTGAAGACTTGGATAAAGAAAAAATAATGTCGGTTATAAAAGATTTCCAAGATTCCACACCAGACATTTATTGTGTTCATATCCCAGATCGACAGATTATTACTCTTCTTGGTGAAGACCGGGTTAGAGTAAATGAGGCAAAACAAAAACTTCTAGTAGACTTGAAACAAATAAAACCCTGATGTTAAGTTAACACAACACTTAATTCATCCAGTAAAATTATGGACTCTTAACACTGAGAAAAGGTTAGTCATTAAAAGCCAGACCATGTCAGGTGTGGACACAATTGAAGTTCAGCCACTTGTCAAAGGAAAACAGCTTGATGTCATGGTGTACAAGGGTGATATCACTCAGCTATCAGTGGATGCTATTGTAAATGCTGCTAATGATAGGTTAGCACATGGAGCAGGAGTAGCAAGAGCTATAGCTGATGCAGCTGGTGATGACTTGCTCAAGGAAGGTAACAGGTATATTCGAGAGCATGGTGTAATCAGTGTGTCTGGTGTTGCAGTTACCACAGCTGGAAGACTACCCTGCAAGAAGGTGCTTCATGCTGTTGGACCAGCCATGTATGATTATAAGGACAAGAGAGAATGTCTGGAAGATCTCTGTAAAACCATACTGAGATGTCTATGTGAGGCGAGAAACCTGAATATGTCTTCTGTTGCTATTCCATCTATCAGTTCAGGTATAATTTTAAATATTAACATGCATCTTGAAAGGGTTTAAAATCTGATTCACTTAATCGCATATTGGTTTATAAAATGAATAGGTTATTATCATTTTATATTGTTTACATAACTGTTTTGCATAAAACAGTACATATTATATCACATGATCAAATTACCTTATCTGTGTGCATATTGTTATTTGTACGTTCATGAAGACAAATATGAAAATGGTTACATAAAATCTTCAGATTTTTAATTTGAGCACAACGTGTGGCCTCAAAATAAATCTTTTCTTCCTCAGTAAATTATTTATTATATTTATTTTGGGGGGTGGGGGGGGGTCATTTAGATTTGGTAAATACTAGTAACAGAATTATAAATATGAAAAACATAAATAAATATGAAAAACACGTATATGCAATGTACATTGCTGTCAAACTATAAATACATGTGTTCATTGTTTATAGTAGTGTGTTTAATTTAATATTTATTGCAGTATTCTCTATCCAGAGCATTTTAAAGTATACCTAATACTTTTTAATTATTTATCATTGCTAATATTTTACATCTAAATGACAATGTGAAGACCTATAAAACAGCAATTAACGGCATTTACTGGGATTTGTTATGGCAATCCACTATTGATTTCAACAAAGAGACACCACGTTTTTGAGGAAAAACTGTAAAATTGAGAAGTTTGTTATTCTTTTGTATATGCACTAATATTAAGCTGTTAATGTCCATTGTTTCTCGATGTATACTAGTTGTCAATTAATTACTTGCTACACCCTTTATATGGTCGCCTATGGGATTTTATTTGGTATAGTCATACCTATAGCACATATTCAGTGCATAATAAAAATTAAATTACACTATACTATTTGATTAATTAGCCATCACTTGATCATGCAAGTTCACAATAACCTTGACCGTGACAATAATTACTGTACATGGCTCTGAATGGAGTTTTAATAACAGTTAGCACTGAGGAAAAGTTGGTTTTGGCCTATAATTCATACAATAAAGATTTGAATGTTTTTATTTACATTGTGTTTGACTTGCCATGTACAACTGCTCTTAAATATGGTAATATATCTGGGCAACCTGAACTTAGATTTTAATAGCAATTTATTTTTATATTAAAAATAACATGCCAATGTTGGGTTAATGTCTTTAATTTCCATAAACATAGTTAATGTTTCATGTATGTAATTCTGAAAGCTTAACTTTTTAAAGACCTTGATATTTATTGTCCTTTTAACATATTTATAGGATGTTAAGTCATATTTTAGACAGATTTGTAGTTTTATGCAAATTTTATTTTTAATTTGAAGAAAAACTTTACCAAAGCTATAATTAAATTTTTGGTCACTATTCTGCCTTCTGTTCTCATTTATACACAACAATAAGCTTGTTAAACATATCTTTAGGTCTCCAGATCAAAATTTTATTTTAATAATGATATCACTTAGTTTGCTCCAATGAAGTGCAATTGAAGTGTATACTAGCTAGATTTAGAATAAATTTTTCCAGATTTGATTATCTACATTGGTGTAAGTTGATAATTTATTTTATTGTTAAAGCTGTATTATTCAATGTTAATAGCTAAATAATATGCTGGATTAGATTGTAGGAATACTTCCAATATACATATTGTATTGATCTGGATTAGAAACTAATGCAATAAAATAGATGTTTGGGTAATTATATCATTTAAAAAATTAAAAAATTTGTAACGAATCAAAAATAAATATGTGAAAGCTACATGATAATTCCAGATATCACAAATATTTAAAACCTCCAACTACAGTAGGGTATACATAAAATATCTTCAGGAGGAATATTGGTTTTGATGGTCCATTTTGAAAATCAACATAGCTGATGGATTTGAAATTCCCGCACCTGGTAACTTGAAGACTCCCACTCAGCATACAGGATTTCCCTCCAACAGTGACTGTCCTTCCAAAATGCTCCAAATTATATAAATATTCGACCGAGCAGTCAATTCTTTTTATTTTTGGCTTGTAACTTTTTTCTTTCTAATTTTAATCCTACTAATTTCTTTTACTAATTGCTATTTTCAAAATTCTGTCCATTTCCCCCCCCCCCCCCCCCCCCCATCCCAAATCAGGCGTGTTATCTATCTAATTTCATTTTGACTGCCCAATCTAATTTCATTTTGACTGCCAAATCTAATCTAACGACCAAATTTAATGAGTAGAATTTTCTTTATTAATTATATTAATTAGAGATGTGCATCAAAATTTTAAAGGCCCACTATTTAATTTCAAAATTGTACCCTTAATTTTGTTCTGTCCCGAAGCAAGTCACTGGCTATCCAGAGACAGGCCCCGGGATGGACATGCTCGAAACTCTAGTGGTATATGAGCATGTTAAAATTATTCGCACTCGCACTCGTTTCATCTGGGCTAAAAATGTATGCAATCTTATTTCATCTAGTACCACTGTGTCAAGTAGCCTTGTGCTTGGAACATGTATGGGAGTACCTTTAAACAAACCTACTCAAATTTATATTTGAATTTAAATACTAGTTCTTGACCCCTATATTTAAGAGATACACTACAAATAATTAATGCCAGTGATTTTGGTTCAGATGTGAGATGCATTGATATGTTGAACACTTTAAGGGGCAGGACGTAGCCCAGTGGTAAAGCACCGAAGGCCTGTGTATCTTGACAATGTTATCTTGACAATGTTGATCTAAATGAGATCATTGATATGTTGAACACTTTAAGGGGCGGGACGCAGCCCAGTGGTAAAGCACCGAAGGCCTGTGTATCTTGACAATGTTGATCTAAATGAGATCATTGATATGTTGAACACTTTAAGGGGCAGGACGTAGCCCAGTGGTAAAGCACCGAAGGCCTGTGTATCTTGACAATGTTGATCTAAATGAGATCATTGATATGTTGAACACTTTAAGGGGCGGGACGCAGCCCAGTGGTAAAGCACCGAAGGCCTGTGTATCTTGACAATGTTGATCTAAATGAGATCATTGATATGTTGAACACTTTAAGGGGCGGGACGCAGCCCAGTGGTAAAGCACCGAAGGCCTGTGTATCTTGACAATGTTGATCTAAATGAGATCATTGATATGTTGAACACTTTAAGGGGCAGGACGTAGCCCAGTGGTAAAGCACCGAAGGCCTGTGTATCTTGACAATGTTGATCTAAATGAGATCATTGATATGTTGAACACTTTAAGGGGCAGGACGTAGCCCAGTGGTAAAGCACCGAAGGCCTGTGTATCTTGACAATGTTGATCTAAATGAGATCATTGATATGTTGAACACTTTAAGGGGCAGGACGTAGCCCAGTGGTAAAGCACCGAAGGCCTGTGTATCTTGACAATGTTGATCTAAATGAGATCATTGATATGTTGAACACTTTAAGGGGCAGGACGTAGCCCAGTGGTAAAGCACCGAAGGCCTGTGTATCTTGACAATGTTGATCTAAATGAGATCATTGATATGTTGAACACTTTAAGGGGCAGGACGTAGCCCAGTGGTAAAGCACCGAAGGCCTGTGTATCTTGACAATGTTGATCTAAATGAGATCATTGATATGTTGAACACTTTAAGGGGCAGGACGTAGCCCAGTGGTAAAGCACCGAAGGCCTGTGTATCTTGACAATGTTGATCTAAATGAGATCATTGATATGTTGAACACTTTAAGGGGCAGGACGTAGCCCAGTGGTAAAGCACCGAAGGCCTGTGTATCTTGACAATGTTGATCTAAATGAGATCATTGATATGTTGAACACTTTAAGGGGCAGGACGTAGCCCAGTGGTAAAGCACCGAAGGCCTGTGTATCTTGACAATGTTGATCTAAATGAGATCATTGATATGTTGAACACTTTAAGGGGCAGGACGTAGCCCAGTGGTAAAGCACCGAAGGCCTGTGTATCTTGACAATGTTGATCTAAATGAGATCATTGATATGTTGAACACTTTAAGGGGCAGGACGTAGCCCAGTGGTAAAGCACCGAAGGCCTGTGTATCTTGACAATGTTGATCTAAATGAGATCATTGATATGTTGAACACTTTAAGGGGCAGGACGTAGCCCAGTGGTAAAGCACCGAAGGCCTGTGTATCTTGACAATGTTGATCTAAATGAGATCATTGATATGTTGAACACTTTAAGGGGCAGGACGTAGCCCAGTGGTAAAGCACCGAAGGCCTGTGTATCTTGACAATGTTGATCTAAATGAGATCATTGATATGTTGAACACTTTAAGGGGCAGGACGTAGCCCAGTGGTAAAGCACCGAAGGCCTGTGTATCTTGACAATGTTGATCTAAATGAGATCATTGATATGTTGAACACTTTAAGGGGCAGGACGTAGCCCAGTGGTAAAGCACCGAAGGCCTGTGTATCTTGACAATGTTGATCTAAATGAGATCATTGATATGTTGAACACTTTAAGGGGCAGGACGTAGCCCAGTGGTAAAGCACCGAAGGCCTGTGTATCTTGACAATGTTGATCTAAATGAGATCATTGATATGTTGAACACTTTAAGGGGCAGGACGTAGCCCAGTGGTAAAGCACCGAAGGCCTGTGTATCTTGACAATGTTGATCTAAATGAGATCATTGATATGTTGAACACTTTAAGGGGCAGGACGTAGCCCAGTGGTAAAGCACCGAAGGCCTGTGTATCTTGACAATGTTGATCTAAATGAGATCATTGATATGTTGAACACTTTAAGGGGCAGGACGTAGCCCAGTGGTAAAGCACCGAAGGCCTGTGTATCTTGACAATGTTGATCTAAATGAGATCATTGATATGTTGAACACTTTAAGGGGCAGGACGTAGCCCAGTGGTAAAGCACCGAAGGCCTGTGTATCTTGACAATGTTGATCTAAATGAGATCATTGATATGTTGAACACTTTAAGGGGCAGGACGTAGCCCAGTGGTAAAGCACCGAAGGCCTGTGTATCTTGACAATGTTGATCTAAATGAGATCATTGATATGTTGAACACTTTAAGGGGCAGGACGTAGCCCAGTGGTAAAGCACCGAAGGCCTGTGTATCTTGACAATGTTGATCTAAATGAGATCATTGATATGTTGAACACTTTAAGGGGCAGGACGTAGCCCAGTGGTAAAGCACCGAAGGCCTGTGTATCTTGACAATGTTGATCTAAATGAGATCATTGATATGTTGAACACTTTAAGGGGCAGGACGTAGCCCAGTGGTAAAGCACCGAAGGCCTGTGTATCTTGACAATGTTGATCTAAATGAGATCATTGATATGTTGAACACTTTAAGGGGCAGGACGTAGCCCAGTGGTAAAGCACCGAAGGCCTGTGTATCTTGACAATGTTGATCTAAATGAGATCATTGATATGTTGAACACTTTAAGGGGCAGGACGTAGCCCAGTGGTAAAGCACCGAAGGCCTGTGTATCTTGACAATGTTGATCTAAATGAGATCATTGATATGTTGAACACTTTAAGGGGCAGGACGTAGCCCAGTGGTAAAGCACCGAAGGCCTGTGTATCTTGACAATGTTGATCTAAATGAGATCATTGATATGTTGAACACTTTAAGGGGCAGGACGTAGCCCAGTGGTAAAGCACCGAAGGCCTGTGTATCTTGACAATGTTGATCTAAATGAGATCATTGATATGTTGAACACTTTAAGGGGCAGGACGTAGCCCAGTGGTAAAGCACCGAAGGCCTGTGTATCTTGACAATGTTGATCTAAATGAGATCATTGATATGTTGAACACTTTAAGGGGCAGGACGTAGCCCAGTGGTAAAGCACCGAAGGCCTGTGTATCTTGACAATGTTGATCTAAATGAGATCATTGATATGTTGAACACTTTAAGGGGCAGGACGTAGCCCAGTGGTAAAGCACCGAAGGCCTGTGTATCTTGACAATGTTGATCTAAATGAGATCATTGATATGTTGAACACTTTAAGGGGCAGGACGTAGCCCAGTGGTAAAGCACCGAAGGCCTGTGTATCTTGACAATGTTGATCTAAATGAGATCATTGATATGTTGAACACTTTAAGGGGCAGGACGTAGCCCAGTGGTAAAGCACCGAAGGCCTGTGTATCTTGACAATGTTGATCTAAATGAGATCATTGATATGTTGAACACTTTAAGGGGCAGGACGTAGCCCAGTGGTAAAGCACCGAAGGCCTGTGTATCTTGACAATGTTGATCTAAATGAGATCATTGATATGTTGAACACTTTAAGGGGCAGGACGTAGCCCAGTGGTAAAGCACCGAAGGCCTGTGTATCTTGACAATGTTGATCTAAATGAGATCATTGATATGTTGAACACTTTAAGGGGCAGGACGTAGCCCAGTGGTAAAGCACCGAAGGCCTGTGTATCTTGACAATGTTGATCTAAATGAGATCATTGATATGTTGAACACTTTAAGGGGCAGGACGTAGCCCAGTGGTAAAGCACCGAAGGCCTGTGTATCTTGACAATGTTGATCTAAATGAGATCATTGATATGTTGAACACTTTAAGGGGCAGGACGTAGCCCAGTGGTAAAGCACCGAAGGCCTGTGTATCTTGACAATGTTGATCTAAATGAGATCATTGATATGTTGAACACTTTAAGGGGCAGGACGTAGCCCAGTGGTAAAGCACCGAAGGCCTGTGTATCTTGACAATGTTGATCTAAATGAGATCATTGATATGTTGAACACTTTAAGGGGCAGGACGTAGCCCAGTGGTAAAGCACCGAAGGCCTGTGTATCTTGACAATGTTGATCTAAATGAGATCATTGATATGTTGAACACTTTAAGGGGCAGGACGTAGCCCAGTGGTAAAGCACCGAAGGCCTGTGTATCTTGACAATGTTGATCTAAATGAGATCATTGATATGTTGAACACTTTAAGGGGCAGGACGTAGCCCAGTGGTAAAGCACCGAAGGCCTGTGTATCTTGACAATGTTGATCTAAATGAGATCATTGATATGTTGAACACTTTAAGGGGCAGGACGTAGCCCAGTGGTAAAGCACCGAAGGCCTGTGTATCTTGACAATGTTGATCTAAATGAGATCATTGATATGTTGAACACTTTAAGGGGCAGGACGTAGCCCAGTGGTAAAGCACCGAAGGCCTGTGTATCTTGACAATGTTGATCTAAATGAGATCATTGATATGTTGAACACTTTAAGGGGCAGGACGTAGCCCAGTGGTAAAGCACCGAAGGCCTGTGTATCTTGACAATGTTGATCTAAATGAGATCATTGATATGTTGAACACTTTAAGGGGCAGGACGTAGCCCAGTGGTAAAGCACCGAAGGCCTGTGTATCTTGACAATGTTGATCTAAATGAGATCATTGATATGTTGAACACTTTAAGGGGCAGGACGTAGCCCAGTGGTAAAGCACCGAAGGCCTGTGTATCTTGACAATGTTGATCTAAATGAGATCATTGATATGTTGAACACTTTAAGGGGCAGGACGTAGCCCAGTGGTAAAGCACCGAAGGCCTGTGTATCTTGACAATGTTGATCTAAATGAGATCATTGATATGTTGAACACTTTAAGGGGCAGGACGTAGCCCAGTGGTAAAGCACCGAAGGCCTGTGTATCTTGACAATGTTGATCTAAATGAGATCATTGATATGTTGAACACTTTAAGGGGCAGGACGTAGCCCAGTGGTAAAGCACCGAAGGCCTGTGTATCTTGACAATGTTGATCTAAATGAGATCATTGATATGTTGAACACTTTAAGGGGCAGGACGTAGCCCAGTGGTAAAGCACCGAAGGCCTGTGTATCTTGACAATGTTGATCTAAATGAGATCATTGATATGTTGAACACTTTAAGGGGCAGGACGTAGCCCAGTGGTAAAGCACCGAAGGCCTGTGTATCTTGACAATGTTGATCTAAATGAGATCATTGATATGTTGAACACTTTAAGGGGCAGGACGTAGCCCAGTGGTAAAGCACCGAAGGCCTGTGTATCTTGACAATGTTGATCTAAATGAGATCATTGATATGTTGAACACTTTAAGGGGCAGGACGTAGCCCAGTGGTAAAGCACCGAAGGCCTGTGTATCTTGACAATGTTGATCTAAATGAGATCATTGATATGTTGAACACTTTAAGGGGCAGGACGTAGCCCAGTGGTAAAGCACCGAAGGCCTGTGTATCTTGACAATGTTGATCTAAATGAGATCATTGATATGTTGAACACTTTAAGGGGCAGGACGTAGCCCAGTGGTAAAGCACCGAAGGCCTGTGTATCTTGACAATGTTGATCTAAATGAGATCATTGATATGTTGAACACTTTAAGGGGCAGGACGTAGCCCAGTGGTAAAGCACCGAAGGCCTGTGTATCTTGACAATGTTGATCTAAATGAGATCATTGATATGTTGAACACTTTAAGGGGCAGGACGTAGCCCAGTGGTAAAGCACCGAAGGCCTGTGTATCTTGACAATGTTATCTTGACAATGTTGATCTAAATGAGATCATTGATATGTTGAACACTTTAAGGGGCAGGACGTAGCCCAGTGGTAAAGCACCGAAGGCCTGTGTATCTTGACAATGTTGATCTAAATGAGATCATTGATATGTTGAACACTTTAAGGGGCAGGACGTAGCCCAGTGGTAAAGCACCGAAGGCCTGTGTATCTTGACAATGTTGATCTAAATGAGATCATTGATATGTTGAACACTTTAAGGGGCAGGACGTAGCCCAGTGGTAAAGCACCGAAGGCCTGTGTATCTTGACAATGTTGATCTAAATGAGATCATTGATATGTTGAACACTTTAAGGGGCAGGACGTAGCCCAGTGGTAAAGCACCGAAGGCCTGTGTATCTTGACAATGTTGATCTAAATGAGATCATTGATATGTTGAACACTTTAAGGGGCAGGACAGCCCAGTGGTAAAGCACCGAAGGCCTGTGTATCTTGACAATGTTGATCTAAATGAGATCATTGATATGTTGAACACTTTAAGGGGCAGGACGTAGCCCAGTGGTAAAGCACCGAAGGCCTGTGTATCTTGACAATGTTGATCTAAATGAGATCATTGATATGTTGAACACTTTAAGGGGCAGGACGTAGCCCAGTGGTAAAGCACCGAAGGCCTGTGTATCTTGACAATGTTGATCTAAATGAGATCATTGATATGTTGAACACTTTAAGGGGCAGGACGTAGCCCAGTGGTAAAGCACCGAAGGCCTGTGTATCTTGACAATGTTGATCTAAATGAGATCATTGATATGTTGAACACTTTAAGGGGCAGGACGTAGCCCAGTGGTAAAGCACCGAAGGCCTGTGTATCTTGACAATGTTGATCTAAATGAGATCATTGATATGTTGAACACTTTAAGGGGCAGGACGTAGCCCAGTGGTAAAGCACCGAAGGCCTGTGTATCTTGACAATGTTTTCTTGACAATGTTGATCTAAATGAGATCATTGATATGTTGAACACTTTAAGGGGCAGGACGTAGCCCAGTGGTAAAGCACCGAAGGCCTGTGTATCTTGACAATGTTGATCTAAATGAGATCATTGATATGTTGAACACTTTAAGGGGCAGGACGTAGCCCAGTGGTAAAGCACCGAAGGCCTGTGTATCTTGACAATGTTGATCTAAATGAGATCATTGATATGTTGAACACTTTAAGGGGCAGGACGTAGCCCAGTGGTAAAGCACCGAAGGCCTGTGTATCTTGACAATGTTGATCTAAATGAGATCATTGATATGTTGAACACTTTAAGGGGCAGGACGTAGCCCAGTGGTAAAGCACCGAAGGCCTGTGTATCTTGACAATGTTGATCTAAATGAGATCATTGATATGTTGAACACTTTAAGGGGCAGGACGTAGCCCAGTGGTAAAGCACCGAAGGCCTGTGTATCTTGACAATGTTGATCTAAATGAGATCATTGATATGTTGAACACTTTAAGGGGCAGGACGTAGCCCAGTGGTAAAGCACCGAAGGCCTGTGTATCTTGACAATGTTGATCTAAATGAGATCATTGATATGTTGAACACTTTAAGGGGCAGGACGTAGCCCAGTGGTAAAGCACCGAAGGCCTGTGTATCTTGACAATGTTGATCTAAATGAGATCATTGATATGTTGAACACTTTAAGGGGCAGGACGTAGCCCAGTGGTAAAGCACCGAAGGCCTGTGTATCTTGACAATGTTGATCTAAATGAGATCATTGATATGTTGAACACTTTAAGGGGCAGGACGTAGCCCAGTGGTAAAGCACCGAAGGCCTGTGTATCTTGACAATGTTGATCTAAATGAGATCATTGATATGTTGAACACTTTAAGGGGCAGGACGTAGCCCAGTGGTAAAGCACCGAAGGCCTGTGTATCTTGACAATGTTGATCTAAATGAGATCATTGATATGTTGAACACTTTAAGGGGCAGGACGTAGCCCAGTGGTAAAGCACCGAAGGCCTGTGTATCTTGACAATGTTGATCTAAATGAGATCATTGATATGTTGAACACTTTAAGGGGCAGGACGTAGCCCAGTGGTAAAGCACCGAAGGCCTGTGTATCTTGACAATGTTGATCTAAATGAGATCATTGATATGTTGAACACTTTAAGGGGCAGGACGTAGCCCAGTGGTAAAGCACCGAAGGCCTGTGTATCTTGACAATGTTGATCTAAATGAGATCATTGATATGTTGAACACTTTAAGGGGCAGGACGTAGCCCAGTGGTAAAGCACCGAAGGCCTGTGTATCTTGACAATGTTGATCTAAATGAGATCATTGATATGTTGAACACTTTAAGGGGCAGGACGTAGCCCAGTGGTAAAGCACCGAAGGCCTGTGTATCTTGACAATGTTGATCTAAATGAGATCATTGATATGTTGAACACTTTAAGGGGCAGGACGTAGCCCAGTGGTAAAGCACCGAAGGCCTGTGTATCTTGACAATGTTGATCTAAATGAGATCATTGATATGTTGAACACTTTAAGGGGCAGGACGTAGCCCAGTGGTAAAGCACCGAAGGCCTGTGTATCTTGACAATGTTGATCTAAATGAGATCATTGATATGTTGAACACTTTAAGGGGCAGGACGTAGCCCAGTGGTAAAGCACCGAAGGCCTGTGTATCTTGACAATGTTGATCTAAATGAGATCATTGATATGTTGAACACTTTAAGGGGCAGGACGTAGCCCAGTGGTAAAGCACCGAAGGCCTGTGTATCTTGACAATGTTGATCTAAATGAGATCATTGATATGTTGAACACTTTAAGGGGCAGGACGTAGCCCAGTGGTAAAGCACCGAAGGCCTGTGTATCTTGACAATGTTGATCTAAATGAGATCATTGATATGTTGAACACTTTAAGGGGCAGGACGTAGCCCAGTGGTAAAGCACCGAAGGCCTGTGTATCTTGACAATGTTATCTTGAAATGTTGATCTAAATGAGATCATTGATATGTTGAACACTTTAAGGGGCAGGACGTAGCCCAGTGGTAAAGCACCGAAGGCCTGTGTATCTTGACAATGTTGATCTAAATGAGATCATTGATATGTTGAACACTTTAAGGGGCAGGACGTAGCCCAGTGGTAAAGCACCGAAGGCCTGTGTATCTTGACAATGTTGATCTAAATGAGATCATTGATATGTTGAACACTTTAAGGGGCAGGACGTAGCCCAGTGGTAAAGCACCGAAGGCCTGTGTATCTTGACAATGTTGATCTAAATGAGATCATTGATATGTTGAACACTTTAAGGGGCAGGACGTAGCCCAGTGGTAAAGCACCGAAGGCCTGTGTATCTTGACAATGTTGATCTAAATGAGATCATTGATATGTTGAACACTTTAAGGGGCAGGACGTAGCCCAGTGGTAAAGCACCGAAGGCCTGTGTATCTTGACAATGTTGATCTAAATGAGATCATTGATATGTTGAACACTTTAAGGGGCAGGACGTAGCCCAGTGGTAAAGCACCGAAGGCCTGTGTATCTTGACAATGTTGATCTAAATGAGATCATTGATATGTTGAACACTTTAAGGGGCAGGACGTAGCCCAGTGGTAAAGCACCGAAGGCCTGTGTATCTTGACAATGTTGATCTAAATGAGATCATTGATATGTTGAACACTTTAAGGGGCAGGACGTAGCCCAGTGGTAAAGCACCGAAGGCCTGTGTATCTTGACAATGTTGATCTAAATGAGATCATTGATATGTTGAACACTTTAAGGGGCAGGACGTAGCCCAGTGGTAAAGCACCGAAGGCCTGTGTATCTTGACAATGTTATCTAAATGATTGATCATTGATATGTTGAACACTTTAAGGGGAACACTTTAAGGGGCAGGACGTAGCCCAGTGGTAAAGCACCGAAGGCCTGTGTATCTTGACAATGTTGATCTAAATGAGATCATTGATATGTTGAACACTTTAAGGGGCAGGACGTAGCCCAGTGGTAAAGCACCGAAGGCCTGTGTATCTTGACAATGTTGATCTAAATGAGATCATTGATATGTTGAACACTTT
This sequence comes from Gigantopelta aegis, assembly GCF_016097555.1. Taxonomy (NCBI): domain Eukaryota; kingdom Metazoa; phylum Mollusca; class Gastropoda; order Neomphalida; family Peltospiridae; genus Gigantopelta; species Gigantopelta aegis. The sequence continues at coordinate 49,719 of NW_024533157.1, forward strand.
AAGGGGCAGGACGTAGCCCAGTGGTAAAGCACCGAAGGCCTGTGTATCTTGACAATGTTGATCTAAATGAGATCATTGATATGTTGAACACTTTAAGGGGCAGGACGTAGCCCAGTGGTAAAGCACCGAAGGCCTGTGTATCTTGACAATGTTGATCTAAATGAGATCATTGATATGTTGAACACTTTAAGGGGCAGGACGTAGCCCAGTGGTAAAGCACCGAAGGCCTGTGTATCTTGACAATGTTGATCTAAATGAGATCATTGATATGTTGAACACTTTAAGGGGCAGGACGTAGCCCAGTGGTAAAGCACCGAAGGCCTGTGTATCTTGACAATGTTGATCTAAATGAGATCATTGATATGTTGAACACTTTAAGGGGCAGGACGTAGCCCAGTGGTAAAGCACCGAAGGCCTGTGTATCTTGACAATGTTGATCTAAATGAGATCATTGATATGTTGAACACTTTAAGGGGCAGGACGTAGCCCAGTGGTAAAGCACCGAAGGCCTGTGTATCTTGACAATGTTGATCTAAATGAGATCATTGATATGTTGAACACTTTAAGGGGCAGGACGTAGCCCAGTGGTAAAGCACCGAAGGCCTGTGTATCTTGACAATGTTGATCTAAATGAGATCATTGATATGTTGAACACTTTAAGGGGCAGGACGTAGCCCAGTGGTAAAGCACCGAAGGCCTGTGTATCTTGACAATGTTGATCTAAATGAGATCATTGATATGTTGAACACTTTAAGGGGCAGGACGTAGCCCAGTGGTAAAGCACCGAAGGCCTGTGTATCTTGACAATGTTGATCTAAATGAGATCATTGATATGTTGAACACTTTAAGGGGCAGGACGTAGCCCAGTGGTAAAGCACCGAAGGCCTGTGTATCTTGACAATGTTGATCTAAATGAGATCATTGATATGTTGAACACTTTAAGGGGCAGGACGTAGCCCAGTGGTAAAGCACCGAAGGCCTGTGTATCTTGACAATGTTGATCTAAATGAGATCATTGATATGTTGAACACTTTAAGGGGCAGGACGTAGCCCAGTGGTAAAGCACCGAAGGCCTGTGTATCTTGACAATGTTGATCTAAATGAGATCATTGATATGTTGAACACTTTAAGGGGCAGGACGTAGCCCAGTGGTAAAGCACCGAAGGCCTGTGTATCTTGACAATGTTGATCTAAATGAGATCATTGATATGTTGAACACTTTAAGGGGCAGGACGTAGCCCAGTGGTAAAGCACCGAAGGCCTGTGTATCTTGACAATGTTGATCTAAATGAGATCATTGATATGTTGAACACTTTAAGGGGCAGGACGTAGCCCAGTGGTAAAGCACCGAAGGCCTGTGTATCTTGACAATGTTGATCTAAATGAGATCATTGATATGTTGAACACTTTAAGGGGCAGGACGTAGCCCAGTGGTAAAGCACCGAAGGCCTGTGTATCTTGACAATGTTGATCTAAATGAGATCATTGATATGTTGAACACTTTAAGGGGCAGGACGTAGCCCAGTGGTAAAGCACCGAAGGCCTGTGTATCTTGACAATGTTGATCTAAATGAGATCATTGATATGTTGAACACTTTAAGGGGCAGGACGTAGCCCAGTGGTAAAGCACCGAAGGCCTGTGTATCTTGACAATGTTGATCTAAATGAGATCATTGATATGTTGAACACTTTAAGGGGCAGGACGTAGCCCAGTGGTAAAGCACCGAAGGCCTGTGTATCTTGACAATGTTGATCTAAATGAGATCATTGATATGTTGAACACTTTAAGGGGCAGGACGTAGCCCAGTGGTAAAGCACCGAAGGCCTGTGTATCTTGACAATGTTGATCTAAATGAGATCATTGATATGTTGAACACTTTAAGGGGCAGGACGTAGCCCAGTGGTAAAGCACCGAAGGCCTGTGTATCTTGACAATGTTGATCTAAATGAGATCATTGATATGTTGAACACTTTAAGGGGCAGGACGTAGCCCAGTGGTAAAGCACCGAAGGCCTGTGTATCTTGACAATGTTGATCTAAATGAGATCATTGATATGTTGAACACTTTAAGGGGCAGGACGTAGCCCAGTGGTAAAGCACCGAAGGCCTGTGTATCTTGACAATGTTGATCTAAATGAGATCATTGATATGTTGAACACTTTAAGGGGCAGGACGTAGCCCAGTGGTAAAGCACCGAAGGCCTGTGTATCTTGACAATGTTGATCTAAATGAGATCATTGATATGTTGAACACTTTAAGGGGCAGGACGTAGCCCAGTGGTAAAGCACCGAAGGCCTGTGTATCTTGACAATGTTGATCTAAATGAGATCATTGATATGTTGAACACTTTAAGGGGCAGGACGTAGCCCAGTGGTAAAGCACACCGAAGGCCTGTGTATCTTGACAATGTTGATCTAAATGAGATCATTGATATGTTGAACACTTTAAGGGGCAGGACGTAGCCCAGTGGTAAAGCACCGAAGGCCTGTGTATCTTGACAATGTTGATCTAAATGAGATCATTGATATGTTGAACACTTTAAGGGGCAGGACGTAGCCCAGTGGTAAAGCACCGAAGGCCTGTGTATCTTGACAATGTTGATCTAAATGAGATCATTGATATGTTGAACACTTTAAGGGGCAGGACGTAGCCCAGTGGTAAAGCACCGAAGGCCTGTGTATCTTGACAATGTTGATCTAAATGAGATCATTGATATGTTGAACACTTTAAGGGGCAGGACGTAGCCCAGTGGTAAAGCACCGAAGGCCTGTGTATCTTGACAATGTTGATCTAAATGAGATCATTGATATGTTGAACACTTTAAGGGGCAGGACGTAGCCCAGTGGTAAAGCACCGAAGGCCTGTGTATCTTGACAATGTTGATCTAAATGAGATCATTGATATGTTGAACACTTTAAGGGGCAGGACGTAGCCCAGTGGTAAAGCACCGAAGGCCTGTGTATCTTGACAATGTTGATCTAAATGAGATCATTGATATGTTGAACACTTTAAGGGGCAGGACGTAGCCCAGTGGTAAAGCACCGAAGGCCTGTGTATCTTGACAATGTTGATCTAAATGAGATCATTGATATGTTGAACACTTTAAGGGGCAGGACGTAGCCCAGTGGTAAAGCACCGAAGGCCTGTGTATCTTGACAATGTTGATCTAAATGAGATCATTGATATGTTGAACACTTTAAGGGGCAGGACGTAGCCCAGTGGTAAAGCACCGAAGGCCTGTGTATCTTGACAATGTTGATCTAAATGAGATCATTGATATGTTGAACACTTTAAGGGGCAGGACGTAGCCCAGTGGTAAAGCACCGAAGGCCTGTGTATCTTGACAATGTTGATCTAAATGAGATCATTGATATGTTGAACACTTTAAGGGGCAGGACGTAGCCCAGTGGTAAAGCACCGAAGGCCTGTGTATCTTGACAATGTTGATCTAAATGAGATCATTGATATGTTGAACACTTTAAGGGGCAGGACGTAGCCCAGTGGTAAAGCACCGAAGGCCTGTGTATCTTGACAATGTTGATCTAAATGAGATCATTGATATGTTGAACACTTTAAGGGGCAGGACGTAGCCCAGTGGTAAAGCACCGAAGGCCTGTGTATCTTGACAATGTTGATCTAAATGAGATCATTGATATGTTGAACACTTTAAGGGGCAGGACGTAGCCCAGTGGTAAAGCACCGAAGGCCTGTGTATCTTGACAATGTTGATCTAAATGAGATCATTGATATGTTGAACACTTTAAGGGGCAGGACGTAGCCCAGTGGTAAAGCACCGAAGGCCTGTGTATCTTGACAATGTTGATCTAAATGAGATCATTGATATGTTGAACACTTTAAGGGGCAGGACGTAGCCCAGTGGTAAAGCACCGAAGGCCTGTGTATCTTGACAATGTTGATCTAAATGAGATCATTGATATGTTGAACACTTTAAGGGGCAGGACGTAGCCCAGTGGTAAAGCACCGAAGGCCTGTGTATCTTGACAATGTTGATCTAAATGAGATCATTGATATGTTGAACACTTTAAGGGGCAGGACGTAGCCCAGTGGTAAAGCACCGAAGGCCTGTGTATCTTGACAATGTTGATCTAAATGAGATCATTGATATGTTGAACACTTTAAGGGGCAGGACGTAGCCCAGTGGTAAAGCACCGAAGGCCTGTGTATCTTGACAATGTTGATCTAAATGAGATCATTGATATGTTGAACACTTTAAGGGGCAGGACGTAGCCCAGTGGTAAAGCACCGAAGGCCTGTGTATCTTGACAATGTTGATCTAAATGAGATCATTGATATGTTGAACACTTTAAGGGGCAGGACGTAGCCCAGTGGTAAAGCACCGAAGGCCTGTGTATCTTGACAATGTTGATCTAAATGAGATCATTGATATGTTGAACACTTTAAGGGGCAGGACGTAGCCCAGTGGTAAAGCACCGAAGGCCTGTGTATCTTGACAATGTTGATCTAAATGAGATCATTGATATGTTGAACACTTTAAGGGGCAGGACGTAGCCCAGTGGTAAAGCACCGAAGGCCTGTGTATCTTGACAATGTTGATCTAAATGAGATCATTGATATGTTGAACACTTTAAGGGGCAGGACGTAGCCCAGTGGTAAAGCACCGAAGGCCTGTGTATCTTGACAATGTTGATCTAAATGAGATCATTGATATGTTGAACACTTTAAGGGGCAGGACGTAGCCCAGTGGTAAAGCACCGAAGGCCTGTGTATCTTGACAATGTTGATCTAAATGAGATCATTGATATGTTGAACACTTTAAGGGGCAGGACGTAGCCCAGTGGTAAAGCACCGAAGGCCTGTGTATCTTGACAATGTTGATCTAAATGAGATCATTGATATGTTGAACACTTTAAGGGGCAGGACGTAGCCCAGTGGTAAAGCACCGAAGGCCTGTGTATCTTGACAATGTTGATCTAAATGAGATCATTGATATGTTGAACACTTTAAGGGGCAGGACGTAGCCCAGTGGTAAAGCACCGAAGGCCTGTGTATCTTGACAATGTTGATCTAAATGAGATCATTGATATGTTGAACACTTTAAGGGGCAGGACGTAGCCCAGTGGTAAAGCACCGAAGGCCTGTGTATCTTGACAATGTTGATCTAAATGAGATCATTGATATGTTGAACACTTTAAGGGGCAGGACGTAGCCCAGTGGTAAAGCACCGAAGGCCTGTGTATCTTGACAATGTTGATCTAAATGAGATCATTGATATGTTGAACACTTTAAGGGGCAGGACGTAGCCCAGTGGTAAAGCACCGAAGGCCTGTGTATCTTGACAATGTTGATCTAAATGAGATCATTGATATGTTGAACACTTTAAGGGGCAGGACGTAGCCCAGTGGTAAAGCACCGAAGGCCTGTGTATCTTGACAATGTTGATCTAAATGAGATCATTGATATGTTGAACACTTTAAGGGGCAGGACGTAGCCCAGTGGTAAAGCACCGAAGGCCTGTGTATCTTGACAATGTTGATCTAAATGAGATCATTGATATGTTGAACACTTTAAGGGGCAGGACGTAGCCCAGTGGTAAAGCACCGAAGGCCTGTGTATCTTGACAATGTTGATCTAAATGAGATCATTGATATGTTGAACACTTTAAGGGGCAGGACGTAGCCCAGTGGTAAAGCACCGAAGGCCTGTGTATCTTGACAATGTTGATCTAAATGAGATCATTGATATGTTGAACACTTTAAGGGGCAGGACGTAGCCCAGTGGTAAAGCACCGAAGGCCTGTGTATCTTGACAATGTTGATCTAAATGAGATCATTGATATGTTGAACACTTTAAGGGGCAGGACGTAGCCCAGTGGTAAAGCACCGAAGGCCTGTGTATCTTGACAATGTTGATCTAAATGAGATCATTGATATGTTGAACACTTTAAGGGGCAGGACGTAGCCCAGTGGTAAAGCACCGAAGGCCTGTGTATCTTGACAATGTTGATCTAAATGAGATCATTGATATGTTGAACACTTTAAGGGGCAGGACGTAGCCCAGTGGTAAAGCACCGAAGGCCTGTGTATCTTGACAATGTTGATCTAAATGAGATCATTGATATGTTGAACACTTTAAGGGGCAGGACGTAGCCCAGTGGTAAAGCACCGAAGGCCTGTGTATCTTGACAATGTTGATCTAAATGAGATCATTGATATGTTGAACACTTTAAGGGGCAGGACGTAGCCCAGTGGTAAAGCACCGAAGGCCTGTGTATCTTGACAATGTTGATCTAAATGAGATCATTGATATGTTGAACACTTTAAGGGGCAGGACGTAGCCCAGTGGTAAAGCACCGAAGGCCTGTGTATCTTGACAATGTTGATCTAAATGAGATCATTGATATGTTGAACACTTTAAGGGGCAGGACGTAGCCCAGTGGTAAAGCACCGAAGGCCTGTGTATCTTGACAATGTTGATCTAAATGAGATCATTGATATGTTGAACACTTTAAGGGGCAGGACGTAGCCCAGTGGTAAAGCACCGAAGGCCTGTGTATCTTGACAATGTTGATCTAAATGAGATCATTGATATGTTGAACACTTT
>NW_024533158.1:0-47258 GCF_016097555.1 Gigantopelta aegis
CACACACAAATCAAAACACAACAAACAACACACACAACAAACAACAACATCAAATCAATCACACATCAAACAAAACACACACACAATCAACACAACACAACAAACATCACACACACAAACAAAACACAAAAACACATCAATCAACACAAACAACACAAAACACACACAAACAAATCAATCACAACACATCATCACAAAAACAACACACACATCACACATCACAACAAACAACACATCACATCACATCATCATCACATCAAAACAAACACAAAACACAAACACAACAACACACACACAACAACAACACAACAACACACACACAACACACACATCAACAAACAAAACACAAAAAAACAACACACACCATCACACACACAAAACACACATCAACACACACAACAACACACACATCAACAACACACACACAACAACACACAAACAACACACAAACAAACACACACACACACAACAACACAACACACACAAACACACAACACACATCAACAACACAAAACAAACACACACAACAACACAATCAACACACACACACAACACAACACACACACACACACACAACACAACACACACAAACACAACAACATCAAACACAAACACAAAAACAACACACATCAAAACACACACAACAACAACAAAACAAAACAATCAACAACAAACAACACAACAAACACATCAACAACATCAACCAAACACACAACAAACACAACAAAAACCACACACAACACACACAACACACACAACAAAAACACAAAACAAATCAACACAAACAACACACACACATCAAACACACACACACAACAACACACAAACACACATCATCACACAATCAACACAAAACATCAAAAACAACACACAACACAACATCAAAAAACAAACATCAAATCACACACACACAACAATCACAACACACAACAAACACAACACAATCACAAACACAACAACACATCACATCAAAATCACAAAAACAACAACAAACAAACAACAACAACCATCACACACACACAACACACAAAACAAACAAACACACACACACACCACACAACAACACACAACATCACAAAAACAACACACACAAAACACACAACCAACAACACAACACACAAAATCACACATCACACACAAACAACACAAAAAAACAACATCACATCACACAATCACACACACACCACAACACAACAACACCACACAACAACACATCACAACAAACACACAAACACAACACAAACACAACAACACAAAAACACAAACAACAAACAAAACCACCACACAACACACAAAACACAAAACACACACACAAAACACACACACAAAACAAAACAAACAACACAACACAACAAACACACAAACAAACAACACACACACACAACAACAAAACACACACAAACAAACACCACACAACAAAACAACACACAACAACACACACAACACACAACACACAATCACACAAACACAACACACACACACAACACACACAACACAACACACACACAACACACAACAAAAACAAAAAAACACACACATCAACACACACAATCACAACAAACACACAAATCAAAACAACAAAAAACAACAAACACAACACACAACACAACACACACAACAACACACACAAAAACAACACAACACAACAACACACACACACAAACACACATCACAACAAACATCACACAAAACATCAACAAACACAAACACAAAACAAACAACACAAAAACAACACACAAAACAACAACACACACACAACACAACAACACAACACATCACAACACAATCAAAAACAACAACAACACATCACACAATCAACACCAAAAAAACACACACACACACACAAACAAATCAAACACACACAACACACACAAACAACAAACACATCAAAACAACACAACAAACACAACACACAAACAACAACAAACAACAAAAAACAACACACACACAACAACATCAAAAAAATCAATCACACACACAAATCACACACACAACAACACACATCAAAACACACAACACAACAACACACACACAAATCAACACAACACACAACACAAACACACAAACACACACATCAACACACACAACACAACACACAACACAACAACAAACAACAACACAAAACACAATCACAACAACAACATCAACACACACAATCACACAAACACAACACACCAACATCAACAACAACACAACACACACACAACACACAACACAACAACACAACAAACCAAAAACACACAAACAACACAAAACAACAAAACACAACAACAACACACACATCACACACAAACACAACAACATCAACACAACACAACAAAACAAACAACACAACACACAAACAACACACAACAAACACACAACACACAACACAACAACAACAACAACACACAAACACAAACACAACACACAACAAACATCAACAAACACACAACACACACAATCAAACACATCAACACACACACACACACACACACAAACAAAAACACACAACACAACACACAAACACATCCACACAAACACACACAAACAAAACATCAAACACACACACACACACACAACAACATCAAACACACACAAACACACACACACAAACAACACAAAACAAAAAAACACACAACAACACAACACAACACAACACACAACAATCACACACACATCAAAACCACACAACATCACAACACACACACAACACAAAAACAAAAAAACAACATCACACAACACACACACATCAACAAAACAAAAAACACACACAAACAACAACACAAAAACACAACACACACAACCACAACACAAAACAACAACACAAAAACAACACACACACACACAAACAACAACACAAACACAAACACACAAAAAACACAAAACAAAACACAAACAACACACAAACAAAACAACACACAACACATCACAAACACAACACACAAACACAACACAAAACAACACACAAACACACACACACACAAACAAAAAACAAAACAAACACAAAAAAACAACAACACACAACACAACACAACAACACACACACACACAACATCAACACACACAACACAACAACAAACAACACACAACAACACAACAAAACACACAACACAACACAAAAACACACAAACACACCATCAACAACACACACACAACAAAACACACACAACAACACACACACACACACACACACAAACAACAACAAACACAACACAACAACAAAACACACAACACAAAAACACACACAAAACACACAACACACAACACACAACACAACACACAAAATCAAACACATCAACAAACAACATCACAAACACACACAACACACAAACAACAACAAACACAAACAACATCACACACACACACACACACAACACACACAAACAAACACAACAACAACACACACAACACAAAACAACAAAAAAAAAACAAACACACAAACATCAAACACACACACACACAACACACACACAAACACAACACAACAAACACACAACACAAACAAACAACACACAAAACAAAAACAACACACACACACACACACAACAACACAAAAAACACAACAACACAACACAAACACAAATCAAACACCATCAACAAACACACACACACACAACACACAACAAACACACACACACAACAACACAACACACACAACACACAACACACAAACACACAACAACACACACAAAAACAAAACACACAACAAACACACAAAAACACAAACAACAACAAAACAAACACACACAACAACACAAAAACAAAAAAACACAACAACACAACAAAACAAAAAACACAACACACACAAACACAAAAACACACAACATCAACAAACAACACACAACACAAACAAACCAACACATCAAACACACAAAACAACACACAAAAACACAACACAAAACAACACACACACACAACACACAACAAAAACAAAATCAAACACACACAACACAACACAACAAACAACACACACACACAACAACAACACAACACAACACACAACACAACAACAAAAACACAACAACACACACAACAACAACAAACACACAACAAACACAACAACACAAAAACACACAACAAAACACACACAAACACATCACACACAACAACACACAACAACAACACACAACACACACAAATCAACCAACACAAACACACACATCAAACAAACACACACACAAAACACACACAAACACAACACACACAACAACATCACACACACAACAAAAAAAACAACACAACAAAAAAACACAACAAAAAACACCACACAAACACACACAACAACACAAACACAACAAAACACACAAAACACAACAACATCACACACAAACAAACACAACACAACAAACAAACACACACACACAACACAAACACACACATCAAAAAACACACACACAACACAACACAACAAACACAAATCACACAAACACAAACACAAAACAACAACAACAACACAACACACAACACAACACACACACAAACAACACACACAAAACACAACAACACACAAAAACACACACACACAACAACAAACACACACAACACACAACACACACACAACAAAACACAAAAACAACACAAACACAAAAAATCACAAACACACACAAAAAACAAACAACACAAAACACAACAAAAACAACAAACACACACACACACACATCAAAACACACACAACAAAACACAACACAACACAACACACACAACAACAACAAACACAAAACACAACAATCAAAACAAACACAACAACACAAAAACAAAACAAACACACAACACAAAACACAAACACACACACAAACAACACACAACAAACACACAAAACACACACAAAACAACACACACAAACAACAACACACACAAACACAAACAACACACAAACAAAAAAACAACAACACAACAATCACACACACACAAACACACAAACACACACACAACAAACAAACCACACAACACACAACAACACACAACACAAACAACAACAACACACAACACAACACACACAACAACAAACAACAAAACACACACACACACATCAACAAACAAACAACACACACACACAACAACAACACACACACACAACAACAAACAAACACAAAACACAAAACACACAAACAACACAACAAACACATCAAAACACAACAAAATCAAAACACACACACAACACATCCACCAACACAACACAAAAAACACACACACAACACAAACACAACACACAACACAAAAACAAAAACAACACACAACACACACATCAACACACACATCAACACACACAACACAACACACACAAAAACACACAACACAACAAACACATCACACACACAAACAAACAACAACACACAACACAACACAACAACACACACAACAAACAACACATCAACACAAACAACAAATCAACAAAACAACACAAACATCACATCAACAAACAACAAACACACACATCACACAACACACACAACAAAACAAACACAACACACAAACAACACAACAAAAAAACAAACACACACACACACACACAACAACAAAAACACAAAACATCACAAACAAAAAAACAACACACACACAACAACACACACACACAACACAAACAAACACACAACACAAAAAACAAAACAAACACACAAACACACACACAACAACACAAAAAACACACACACACACAAACACAAACATCACAACACACACAACACAACACAAACAACACACACAAAAACACACATCAACAACAACACACATCAACACACACACACACAAACACAACAACACAAACACACAACACACAAACAAAACACAACAAAAAAACACAATCATCAAACACACACAACACACACAACACAAACAAACACAAACACACACAACAAACAACAAACACAAAACAACACACACAACACAACACACACACAAAAAACAACATCACACACACACACACACAACACAACAACACACACACACACAAACACACAACAACACACACACAAACACAAAACAAACAACAAACACAACAACACACACACACAACAAAAAACACACACACACAATCAACAAAAATCACAACAAACACACATCACACACACAACACAACACACAACACATCACACACAAAACACACAAAAACAACACAAAACACAAACACACAAAACACAAACACACACACACACACACACAAAAAACACAAAAACACACACACACAAAAAAAAAAAAAAAAACACACAACACAACACACACACACAAACATCAATCACACACACAAACACAAAAACAACACACACCACACACACACATCAAAACACAACACAACACAACACACACAAACAATCACACACACACACAACACAAAAAAATCATCACACAACATCAACACAAACACAACAACAACAACACACACAAACACACACAAAACACACAACACACACACAACACAAAACACACAACACACACACACACAAACACACACAACACAAAACACATCAACACAACACACAACACAAACACACACACAAAACAACAACAACACAACACAACACAAACACACAAACACACACACAACACACAAACACACACAACACAACATCACAACACAAAAACAACACACAAACACAACACACACAAACAAACACACACACAAACAAACACACAACACACACAACAAAAACAACAACACAACACAAAACAACAACACACACAAACAAACAACACACAAACACACAAAAACAAACAACACACACAAAAACACACACACAACAACAACAAACACAAAAACACACATCACACACACAAAACACACAACACAAAAAACACACAATCACACAAAAACACACACACAACAACAACCAACACACACATCACAACACACACACACACACAACACAAACCACACAACACAACACAAAACAAAAACAACACACAAACACACACACACAACACAAAACACATCACACAACAACACACACAAACACACACATCAACAAAAAAAAACACAACACACACAAACACACACACACACACAACAACACACACACACACACAACAACACAACAAAACACACAAACACAACAAAACACACACACAAAAAACAACACACAACACACACAACACAACAACACAACACACAAAAAAACACAACACACACAAAAAACAACAAAAAACACAAAAACACATCACACACAACACACACAACAAAACAACAACAAACACACAACATCAAACAAACACACAACAAACAAACAACAAAACAAAACACACAAACATCCACACACAACACACAAAACAACACAACACACACACACACACATCAAACAAACACAAAAAAACAACAACAAACAATCACACACAACACAACATCACACACAACACACATCACACACAACACACACAACACAACACAACACACAACACACACACAAACAACAACACACACACACACAAAAACAAAACACAACAACAAACAAAAACAAAACAACAAAAACACACAACATCACAACAACACAAAAAACACACACAACACAACAACAAAACAACACATCAAACAACACAACACACACACACAACAACAAAACAACACACACAAACAACAAACACAAACACAAACACAATCAACACAACATCAAAACAACACAAAAAACACACACACAAACAACACACACACAACAACACAACAACAAACACACAACACAACACAAAACAACACAACACAAACACACAACAACACACACACACACACAACACATCACACACAAACACACACAAAAACAAACAAACACACACACACACACACACACACAAACAAACACACACAAAACAAAACAACAAACACAACAAAAACAAAAACACACAACAAAAACACAACACACACACACACAACACATCAATCCAACAACAAATCAAAACACAAACAACAACACATCCAACACAACACAAACACACACCACACAAACACAACACACACAAACACACACACACATCAACACACAACAAACACACAACACAACACAACACAACAACACACACATCATCACACACAACACAAACAACCAAAACACACAAACAAACAACACACACACAACACAACACAACACAAACAAAAACACAACACAACACACAACACAAACAACACAACAACACAACAAAAACACAAAAACAACAAAACACACACAACACAACACAACACACACAAAACACACAAAACACAAATCAAAACATCAAAACAAAACAAAACACACACAACAACACACACACACAACAACACAACACACAACACAAAACACACAAACAACAACACAACAAACACACACAACAAAACAACAAAACACAACATCACACACACACAAACACACAAACACAACAAAAAACAACAACACAACACACACAACAAAACACCAAATCACAACAAACACAACAACACACACACACACAACACACACACACACAAACACACACACACAACACACACACATCACACACAAAACAACACACAAACACACACACAAACAACACACACAACAAAAAAAACAAAACAAAACACAAACACAATCACACACAACAAAAACACAAAACACAACACAAAACACAAACAAACACACAAACACAACACACACACACAAACACAAAAAAAAACACAACACACAAAAAAAAAACACAAACAACACAAACACACACACAACACACACACAAACAACACACAAAAACAACAAAAACACAAACAACAACACAAACACAAAACACACAACAACAACACAACAACAACAAACACACAAACAAACAACACAAAACACACACACACAACACAAAACACACAAAAAAACACACAAAAAAACACACACAACAAAAACAACACACAACACAACAACAACATCACAACAAAACAAACACAAAAACAAAAACACAAAACACACAACAACAAATCAACAAAACAAAAACAACAACAACAAACACACACACAAAAAAACACACACATACACAAAACAACAACACAAACACACAAACACACACACAAAAAAAACAACAAAACACACACAACAAAACAACAAAAACAACACAAACACAACACACAACACACACAACACACACACACACACACAACACAAACACACAACACACACAAACACAAACACAACAAACACACACACAAACAAACACAACAAACACACACACACACACAACACACACAACACAAACACACAAACACAACAACAACACACACACACACAACACAAACACAACACACACAACACACAACAAAAACAACACACAACACACACAAACAACAATCACAACAACAAACACAAAAACACACACACACAACACACACACAACACAAACACACAACAACACACACACAACAACACAACAACAAACAAACAACACAAAAAAAACAACACAACAAAAACACAATCAACACACAACACAACAAAACAACACACAACAAAAACACACACATCACAAACACAAACAAAACACAACACACAACACAAAAAACACACACAAAACATCATCAATCACAACAACAACACAACAACAAACACACACACAACACAAACACAACAACACACAACAACACACACACAACAAACACACACACAAACACACACAACACACACACACAAACAACACAACAACAACACAACACACAACACAACAAACACACAACAAACAACACACACACACAACACACAAAAAACACAACAAAACACACAAACACAACACACAAACAAACACACAACACACAACAAAACACAAAAAAACAAACACAAAAACACACACACACAAACATCACACACAACAAACATCACACAAACAAACACACACAACACAACACACACACAACACATCAAAACAACACAAAACACAAACACAACAACACACACACACACACAACACACACAACAAAACACAACAACAAAAAAACACACACACACACAACAAACACACAACAAAAAACAACAAAACACACACAACAACAAACACACACACACAAAACACACACACACACACAACACACAAACACACACATCAACAATCACAACACAAACAACATCAAAAAAACAAAACAAAACAAAAACAACAACCAACACACAACAACACACACACACAACAACACACAAACACACAAACAAAACACAACAAACACAACAACACAACACACACACAACAACAACACAACACACACAAAAACAACACAACAACAACAACACACAACACAACAACACACACAAACACACACAAACACAAACAACAAAAACACACACAAAACAACAACACACAAAACACACACAACACAACAACAAACACAACACACACAAACAACACACAAACACACAACAACACACACACAACACAACACAATCAAACATCACACACAACACACAACACACACACACACACAAAAAACAACAACAAACACACACAAAAAACACACAAAACAACACACACACAAACACACAAAACACACACACACAACAACACACACACACACACACACAAACACACATCACACACCAACAACACAACAACAAAACACACAAACACACAACACACAACACATCACACAACACACACAAAAAAAACAACATCACACACAACAAACAACACAACAACACACACAAACAACAAACACAACATCACACAACACACAACACAAACACATCAACACAACACACAAAAAAAACACACAAAACACACAACAACAACACACATCACAAAACACAAAATCAACACACAAACAACAACAAACAACAACACAACAAACACACAACAACACACAACACACACAACACACACACACAACAAAACAACACAACACACACACAACACAAACAAAACACACAACACAACAACAAACAAAACACACACACAACAACACAAAAACACAACAACAAACACATCACACAAAACAACAAACAAACACACAAAACAAACACAATCACACAACAAACAAACACAACAAACACAACACACAAACAACACACACACACACAACACAACACACACACACACACAACAAATCAACACACACAACACATCAACAACACACACAAACACAACACAACAAAAACAAACACACAAAAACAAAACACACACAACACAATCCACATCAAACAACACAACAAATCAAAAAACACACAACACAACACAACACAACACACACAACAACACACACAAACACACACACAACAACAACAAACACACAACAAACAACACAACACAACACACAACAACACACAATCACACAACAACAAAAAACACAAAAAAAACACACACAACACAAACACACACAACACAACAACACAACAACAAACAAAACACACAACAACACAACACACAAACACAACACACACACACAAAACACAACACAACACACACACAACAACACACACAACAAAACAAAACAAACACACAACACAACACACACACAAACAACAACAAAACAAACAACACACAACACACACACACACACACACACAACACACAACACACACAACAACACAACAACAACACAAAACACACACAAACACACACAACAACAAACAATCAACACAACAACAACACACACAACACACACACACACAACAAACAACACAACACACACATCAAACAAAACACACATCACAACACAACACACACACAAACACAAACACACACAAAAAAAACAAACAAACACACATCAAAACAACAACAACAACACACACACAACAAAACACACACAACAACAAACACACACAACCACAAACAACAAAACAACACACAAACACAACACAATCACACACAACACACACAACACAAACAAACAACAACAACACAAACACACAACACACAACACAAATCAACAACACACAACACACACAACACAAACAACAACACAACACACAAAACACAACACACAACACACAACAACATCACAAAATCAACAACACAAAACACACACAACACAACACAACAACACAACACAACACACAAACACACAACAACAACAACAACAAAACAACACAAATCAAAACACACACATCAAACAACACAACAACAACAACACAAAAATCAAAAACAACAACACACAACAAAAAACACAACACAAACACACACACACAACACAACACACACAACAACACAACAAAACACAAAACAACACACAAACAACACACAAAACACAACACAACACATCAACAACACAAAAAACACACATCAAACAACAAAACAAAAAACAACAACACACACAACAAACAAACACACACACACACACACATCAAACAAACACAACACACACACACAACAACACACACACACAACACAAAACACACAACAACACAACACACACACACAACACAACATCAACAACACACACAACAACACAACAACACACAACACAACAAAACACAAACAACACAAACACACAACACACACAACAACACACACAACAAACACACAACAACACACAAACACAACAAACACACACACACAACACACAAAACACAAACACACAAACACACAAAACACACAAAAAACACAAAAAAAAACAACAAAACAACACAAACAAAAACAAACAACAAAACAAACACAACAACAACAAAAAAAAAACAAAAACAACACACAACACACACACACACACACACACACAACAACACACACAAACAAAAACACACACACAACACACACACACAACAAACAACAAAAAAAAAAAACAAAACAAACAACACACACACACACAAAACACACATCAAAACAACAAAACAATCAAACAACAACACACACACAACACAACAAACACACACACACACATCACAACAATCAACACACAATCACACAACACAAACAAACAACACAACACAAAACACACACACAACAACACACAAACACACATCAACACAAACAAAAACACACACAACAACACACAAACACACAAAAACACACAAATCATCACAAACAAACAACAAACACACAAAAACACACAACACCACAACAAAAACACAACAACACACAACAACAACACAACACACACACACACAAACACAAAAACAACACATCAAACAACACAAACACACAAAAACAAAAAACAACACAAACACAACACACAACAACAAACACAACAACAACAACACACACACACACACAACAAACACACAACAAACAAACAACACACAAACATCCAACAATCACAAAAAAAAAAAAACACAAAAACACACAACAACACACAAACACACAAACACACAACAAATCACAACACACAACACACACAACACAACAAACACAACAAAAAAACACAACAAAACCAATCACATCACAACAACACAACAAAAACACAACACAACACACAAAACAAATCATCAAACAATCAAACAACACAAAAACACACAACAACACACACAACAAATCAAACACACACAACAACACAACACACACAACACAAAAACACACATCACACAATCACAACACACACACACAAAAAATCACACACACACACACAACAAACACAACAACAAAAAACACACACACAACAAACACACAAACAACACACAAACAAACACACAACAACACACACACACATCACACACAACACACACACAACAACACAACATCACAAACACACACAAACACACACAAAACAAACATCACATCACAACACAACAACAACACAACACACAAACAAACAACAACAAACACAAACAAACACACAACACAAAAACACACACACACACACAAAAATCATCACATCACAAACACACAACAACAACATCACAACACACACACACACACACACAACAACAACAAAACACACAACACACATCAACAACAAACACACACACAAACAAAAAACAAACACAACAACACAACAACAAAACAACAACACAAAACACAACAAAAAACATCAAAAATCACACACACACACACACAAAAACACAACAAAAAACAACACACACAAACACAACACAAACACAACAAACACACAACAAACAACACACACACACAAAAAAACACACAACACACAACACAACAAACAACACAAACAATCACACAACACAAACACACACAAACACACACAACACAACACACACACACACAACAAACACATCACAAACACAACATCACAACACACACAAAACAACACACACACAACACACAATCAACAACACACCACCAACACACACACACAAAAACACACAACACACACACACACACACAACAAAAACAACACAACACAACACAACACAACAACACACACAAACACACACATCACACACATCAACAACAAACAACAACACACAAACAACACAACAAACAACACAAAACACACATCAAAACAAACACAAACAAACAACAAACAAACAAACAACACACACACACACACACATCAATCAAAACACAAAAAAACACAACAACAACACAACAACACAAACAACACACAAAAAAAAACAACAAAACACAACACACACACACAAACACAACATCAACACACACACAAACAACAACACAAAACAACACAAATCACAATCACAACACACAAACACACACACACACACATCAAACACACAAAAAAACAAAACAACAACAAACAACACACACACAACACACAACAACAACACACACACAAACACACAAACACACACAACACACACAACAACAACACACACAACACACAAACAACACAACACACACAAAAAACACACACACACACATCAACACAAAACACACAACACACAAACACACAACAAACAACAACACAACACAAAAACACAACAAACAAAAAAAACACAAAACAACAACACAATCACAACAACAACAAACAAAACAAACAAAAACACACAAAACAAACACACACAACATCACACACACACACACAACAACAACACACACAAAACAAAAAAACAACAACACACAACAACACATAAACAAACACACACAACAACACAACAAACAACAACATCACACACAACAAACACAACACAAACAACAACAACAAACCACATCACATCAACAACACAACACACAAACACAAAAACACAAAACACACACACACACACACACACAACACACAACACACAACACAAACAACACACACACAACAAACAACACAACACAAAAAAACATCACACAACACAACACAATCAACACACACACACAACACACACAACAACACAAACACACACACACAACAAACAACAACAAACACACAACACAAACAACACACAACACACACACACACACAACACACACAAACAACAACAACAATCACATCAACACAAAACAAAAAAAATCACACACACAACACACAAAAAACAACACAAACACACAAACACACACAACAACACACACAAACAAAAACAAACAACAAAAAAACAACAACACATCACACACATCAAAACAAACACACAAACAACACACAACAAACACACACACACACAACACAAAACAACACACACAACAAAAACAAAAATCAATCACACAACACACACACACACATCAACCACACACAACACAACACACACATCACAACAACAACACAACACAACAACAAACAAACATCACACAACACACAAAAAACAAAAAAACACACACACACAACAACAACACAAAAAACAACACAAAAAACACACAACACAAACACACACAACAACACACACAACAACAATCACACAAACACAAAAAACAAAAACACAACACAACACACAACACAACACACAACAACAACAATCACACACACAACACAAACACAACACACAACACACACAACAAACAAACAACACACACAACACACACAAACACACACACACACACACACAAAAACAAACACACAAACAAAAACACATCAAACACAACACAACACACACACACACAAACACAACAACACACACACAACACACACACACACACACACACACAACAACACAACAACAACACAACACACAACACACACACACAAAAAAACACAACACAACAAACAAACAACACAACAAACACACACATCACAACACAACACACACAATCAAAACACACAACAAACAAACAAAAACACATCAAACATCAACACACACAACACACATCACACACACAAACAACACAAAAACACAAAACAAAACAACACACAAAAAAACACACACAAACACAACACAACACACAAACACACACACACACAACAACAAACAAAACAAAAACACACACAACAACACACACAATCACATCAACACACACACACACACACACAACACACACAAAAAACACAACAAAAAAACACACAACAAATCACACAAACAACACACACACACAAACAACAACACACACAACACAAACACACACACACACAACACACACACAAACAAACACAACACACATCAAAAACACAACAACACAAAACAAACACACACACACACACAACATCACAAACAAAAACACAACACACACACAACAAACAAACAACAACACACACAACATCAACAACAACAACACAACAAACACACACACAACACAAACACAAACAACAAATCACACAACACAACAAAACAAACACACACACACACATCAAAACACAACATCACAACACAAACAAAAACAACATCACACATCACATCACACACAATCAACACAACACACAATCACACAATCACACACACACACAACACACACACAACAACAACACAACACACAAAACACACACACACATCACACACACACAATCACACACACACATCACACAACAAAACACACATCACACACAACACAACAAACACACAACAACACACACACAACACAACACACACAAACACAAACACAATCAATCACATCATCAAAAACACACACAACAAACAACAAACAACATCATCACACACACACAACACACACAAACACAACACACAACACATCACAAAAACACAACACACACACACACAACAAACACACACAACACACAACACAAACAAACACACACACACAACACACAACACACAAAATCAACACACACAAACACAACACAACACATCATCACACACATCACAACACAACAACACACACACACAAACACAAACAACAACACACATCAATCATCACACAAACACACAAAACAAAAACACAACACACACACACACACACAACACACACACAACAACAACACACACATCAACACAACAAACATCAACAACAACAACAAACAACAAACACAACAACATCACACAACAACACACACACACAACACACACACACAACAACACACACACAACACACAAACAACACAACAAATCATCACACATCAAATCACATCACACACACAACAAACACAAACACAAAAACACACATCACACAACACACACACAAACACACAAACACACACACACACAACAACACACACACACAACACAACACAAAACAACACAAAAACACACACACACACACACACACACAAACAAACATCACACAAACACCAACAACACACAACACACACAACAACACACACACAACACACCACAAACAACACAACATCAAACAACACAAACACAAAACAACACAACACACAACAACACACACACACACACACACATCACATCAAACACAAACACACACACACACACACAACAACAAAACACACACAACACAACACAAACAAAACACACAAAACACACAAACACACACACACACAAAACAAAATCACAAAACAAAACAAATCAACAACAAAAACACACAACAACAACACACACACAACATCAACACATCACACACAAACACAACACAACAATCAACACAACAAAACACACAAAACACACAAACAAACACACAACAAACACAACACAACATCATCACACAAACAACAACAACAACACACACAAAACAAAACACACAAACAACACATCAAACACACAACACAACACATCAACACACAACACACACACACACACACACACACACACACAACAACACACAACACATCAACAACAAACAACAACAACACACAACAACACAAAAAAACACACAACACAACATCACATCATCAACACACACACACACAAAACAACACATCACAACATCAAACACACAACAACAAAAACAACAAACACACAACACACAACAACACAAACACAAACAAAACAAACAACACAAACAAACACACACACAACAACAACACAAACAACAAACACATCACCAATCATCACACAACAAACAACACACACAACACAAATCAACAACAAACAACACATCACAACACACAAACACACACAAAACACAACAACAAACAAACATCATCACATCAACAAACACAACACACACAACACACATCACATCACACACAACACACACAACAACAACACACACAAACACACACAACACAAATCAACAACAACACACAACAACACACAAACAATCACATCACAACAAACAACAACAAAACACACACACATCATCAACACACACACAACACACACAAAAAACACACACATCAAACAACAACAACACACACACAACAAAACAATCACACACAAAACACAAACACAACAAACACAACACAACACAACACACACATCACAACACACACACACACACACACACAAACACATCACAACACACAACATCAACAATCAACACACAACACAACACACAAACACAAACACAACACAATCACAACACAAATCAAAACAACAAAACACATCACACACACAACAAACACACACACACAACACACAAAACACACACAACAACAATCAAACACACAAACAACAACACATCACACACATCACACAATCACAACACAACATCAAAACATCACAACACAAACACAACAACACACAACACACAACACAAACAACACCAAACACACACAACAACACAACATCACAACATCATCACACAACACACACAACAAAAAACAACAATCACAAAATCAACAACACACAAAACAACATCAACACACAACAACACAACACAAAACACACACAAACAACAATCAACACACAAAAATCAAAATCAACAACAACACAAACAACAACAAATCAACAAACACACACAACACAACAAACAACACAAAACACATCACACAAACACACACAACAACAACACACACAACAACAACAACAACAACAACAAACATCAAAACACAACAATCACAACAAACACATCACAACAACAACACACAACACAATCAACACAATCACATCAACAAACACACACACACACACATCACAACACAAACACAACACAAATCAAACATCACACACACACAACAACAACAACACACACACACACACACACAACACAAAAAACACAAACAACAACATCACACAACAAAAACACAACACACAACACAAACACACACACACACAAACACACACACACAAACAACAACACACACACAAACACAACAACACATCAAAACACAACACAAACATCACACAACACAACACAACACACACACAACACAACACAACACACATCACAAAAACACAACAACAACATCAACAACACAACACACAACAACACAACACACAAACACACACACACACACAACAACACACAACAACACATCACACACACACATCACACAACACAAACAAACAAAAACATCACAAACACACACACACACAACAACAACAAAAAACAACAAACAACACAACAACAACACAACACAACACACATCACACAAAAACACAACACAACACAAACATCACAACACAAACACACATCACATCACAACACACATCACAACAAAACATCAAACACACACAAACATCAACACACACACACAACAAACACACACACACACACACACAAACACACACACATCACACACAACCAACACACACAACACAACAACACAATCAACACAACACAACACACACAAACACAAACACACACAACACACACACACAACAAACAACAAAACACATCAACAACACATCACAAACATCAACATCAAAAACACAAACAACACACACACACACATCAAAACATCAACAAACAACAATCAACACACACAAATCACACACACAACAAACACACAAACACAACAACACACACATCAACAACACAACAACACACAACAACACACACAATCAACAACAAACAACAACACACACAATCACACACACACAACAAACACAAAAACATCAACAATCACATCACAAACACAAAAACACACACACAAACACAACACACACAACACAACACACAACACATCAACACAACAACACACACACACACAACACACAACACACACAACACACAACAAACACAAAAAACAACAACACCACACACAACAAACAAAAACAATCACACATCAACAACACATCAACAACACACAACAACACAACATCATCACAACAACAAAAAACACAACACACAACACACATCAAACAAACAAACAAACAACATCATCAACACACAACACAACAAAACAACAACATCACAAAATCAAACAAACACACACACACATCAACAAACACACAACACACACTTCACACAACACAACACACAACAACAACACACAACAACAACACACACACACAAACAACATCACAACAACACAACACAAATCACAAAAACACACACACAAATCAACACACACATCAACAACAACAATCAATCACATCACAACAAAACACAACAACACAATCACAATCACACACACAACACAACATCAATCAAACACACAACACAAAACATCACAACACAAATCACAAACAAAACACACACAACAACAACCAACCACAACACACAAATTCAATCAACACACACACACACACACAACACATCACACACACAACAACACAAATCAAACAAACACACACACATCAAAAAAAAAACACAAACACATCACAACAACAATCAATCAACACACAACACACACAACAACACAACACATCACAACAACAACACACAAACACAAACACAACACACAACACACACAAAACAATCAAACATCAATCAAAACAAACATCAAATCAACATCACACAAAACACACAACACATCACACAACACACACAACATCAACAAACACAACACAACACAACATCAAATCAAAACAAAACAACAATCACACATCACAACATCAAACACAACACACACACATCACAAACACAACAACAACATCACACATCACATCATCACAACAATCACACAACACATCAACACAACACACAATCAAATCAACAAATCAAAAACAAACACACAAACAAAACACACAACACAACACATCACAAACAACAAACATCACATCAACAACATCACACACATCAAACACAACATCAACAACATCACACAACACACAAACAAACAAAACACACAACACACAAAACAACAACCACAAAACACAAACACAACACACAACAACAAAACACACAACATCACACAACACATCACAACAACACAAAAAAAAAAAAAAAACAACACACACAACACACAAAACAACACAAACACAACACACACCACATCATCACACATCACAACACACACACACACACACATCACACAACACACACACACACACAACACAACACAACAACACAACAACAACATCACACACACAAAAAAAACAACAACACACATCAACATCAACACACAAAACACAACAAAAACAATCAACAACAATCAACAACAATCACACAACACCAACAAACATCACACAACAAACACACACAATCACACACACACAAAAACCAAAACACACAAACAACACATCATCACATCAACAACAAACACACACACAACAACACAAACAAACACATCACACAAAAAACACAACATCAACATCACACACAAACACACAACACAAATCACACACCATCACACAACACAAACACACAAAAATCAATCACAATCACAACACACAAACAACAAAAAACAACAACAAACAACAACACAAACAAACACACATCAACAACAACACACAACAACAACAAACACACACAACACACACACATCACACAACAACACAACAATCACATCACACATCACAACACACACACACAAACACAACACAATCACAACATCACACAAAACACACAAACACACAAAACACAATCACAAACAATCACACCAACACAATCAACACCAAACACACATCACACAAACACAACAACAACACATCACACACAAACAATCACACACACAACACATCAACAACACACAACACACAACACACAATCACACATCAAACACAAACACACAAACAAACACAACAAACACAAACAACATCATCAAAACACACACACATCAATCATCAATCACAACAATCAAACAAACACACACAACAACACAACCAACACATCAACACACACAAACACACATCACAAACAACACAATCAATCAACACACAACACACAAACACAACAACAAAAACACACAACAAACAAACACAACAACACAAACAACACAAACACACACACAATCACAAACAACAAACACACACACACAACAATCAACAACAACAACACAAAACAAACAACAACAACACACACACACACAACACAACAACACAAAACACATCACAACACACACACAATCACAAAAAAAACAAACAATCACAACACAAAACACATCCAATCAAACATCATCACACACACAACACAACACACAACATCACAAAACACAACACAACACAACACACACATCAAACATCACAACACACATCAACACACACACAACACACAAACAACAACAACATCACACAACACACAAACACAAACAAACACACACAACACACACACACACACACATCACACACACAATCACACATCACAC
Source organism: Gigantopelta aegis (assembly GCF_016097555.1). Lineage (NCBI taxonomy): Eukaryota > Metazoa > Mollusca > Gastropoda > Neomphalida > Peltospiridae > Gigantopelta > Gigantopelta aegis. Next base: position 22,682 of record NW_024533158.1, read on the forward strand.
ATCAATCACAAACAAACAAACACAACACAATCAACAACAATCAACATCACAACACAACACAACACACAACAAACAACAACAAACAACACACACACAACAACACACATCACACAACAACAACAACAACACAACAAACATCAACACACATCACACACACAACAACAACAACACACAACACACACAACAAAACACACACATCAATCACACACACAACACAAACAAACATCACACACACACACAACACACAACACACACACATCACACAAAACACACACACATCACAACATCACATCAACAAACACACAACACACAAACAAAAACAAACAACACACATCACAACATCACAACACACAATCACACAACATCACAATCAACAACACAACACAACACATCACACAAACACAACACAACACACACACATCACACACAACACACATCAACAAAACAACACACAACACACAAACACACACACAACAACAAACAAAACAACAATCACAACACAAAATCACACAAAACAAAACACACACAAACACACATCACACAATCATCAACAACAAACACACAACAAATCAACACACAACACACAATCAACACACATCACACACAACACACACACACACATCACACACAAACACACACAACAACACACAACAACACACAACACACACACATCACACACAAAAACACACAACAAACACACACACACACAATCAACACAACACACAACACAACACACAACACAAAATCAAAAAACAACACAACATCAACACAAACAACACACACACAAACAACAATCACATCAATCACACATCAAATCAACACAACACACACACACACACACATCAACAAAAACACACAAAAACATCAACACAACATCACAACACACACAACAAACACAACACAAACACACACAACACACACATCATCACAATCACAACAAACACACAACACAAACACACAACACAATCACAATCACATCACATCACCATCAACACACACAACACACACACAACACATCATCAACACACATCAACACACACACAACACATCAACAACAACACAAACACAACAACACACAACACAAACAACAACAAACAACAAAACACACACATCACATCACATCAATCACAACATCACAATCAAACAAAACAACAACAACACACACAAACAATCACAAACACACACAAACAAAACAAAACATCAACAACACAAACATCAACAACATCACACAACACACACAACAAAACACAAAACAAACACAAACACACAACACATCACACAATCAACATCAAAAACACACACAAACAAACACAAAAACAAACACAACAACAATCAAACACAAACAACACACATCAACACACACACAAATCAACAAAACACAACACAACACACAAACACACACACAACACACACAAAACATCAAAAAAAAACACACACAAACACACACAAACAACACACAACACACATTCACATCAATCAACACACACAAACACACAACACAATCACAACACACATCACATCAACACAAACACACACACAACATCACACAACAACAAACATCATCACATCAATCAAACAACACACACACAAACACAAAATCAACACATCAACATCACAACACAATCATCAACACAACATCACAACACAAAATCAATCAAACACACATCAAACACATCAAAATCACACAAAACAACAACAACACACAACAATCACACACACACACACACACACATCAATCAACACACAACACACACACAACCAACACACACAACACAACATCAACACACACAACATCAAAAAACAAACACACACATCAACAATCAAACATCACAACACACAAACACAATCAAACAACACCAACAAAACACACAACAACACACAACATCAAAACACAAAACACACACAACATCACATCAAAAACACACACACAACACAAACACAATCACATCACAACAAACACAAACAACAACACAACAACAACACAAAACATCAACACACAATCAAACACAAAAACAACAACAACAAACACATCAACATCAACACACACACAATCAACAAAACACACACACAACAACACACACATCATCAACAACAACATCCAACACAACAACACAAACACACATCACACAACAACAATCACAACACACACAACAACACACACACACACACACACAAACATCACAACACAACAACACAAACAACACACAACACACAACAAATCAACAAATCACATCACAACAAAAACAACATCAAACAACAATCATCAAACACAACACAACAACACACATCAAAATCAACACACAACAACACAACACACACACACACACATCAAACACACAACACACAACAAATCACAACAAACAACACATCACACAACCACACATCAAAACAACACACACAACACACAACACAAACACACACACAACACAAACACAACAACACAAACACACACACAAAAAACACAACACACACACACAACACACAAAACACAACAATCAACAAAACACCAAAAAAACACAACACAACACACACACACAACATCAACACAATCATCACACACAACAAAACACACAACACAATCAACAACACACACACACAACACAAACAACACACAAACACACAACAACACAACACAATCACACAACAACACAAACAAAAAACAAACAACACACACACACAAAACACACACAACACACACAACATCACTCAACACATCACAAACACAAACAAATCAACAACAACACAACAACACATCACACAACAACAAAAATCAACACAAACAACAAACACAACACACAATCACACAACAAATCAACACAACAACACATCACACACAATCAAACAACATCATCACAACATCACATCACAACATCAATCACAAACAACACACACAACACAACAAACACACAACAAACACACAACACACAACAACATCAACAACACACACACAACATCAAAATCAACACAACAAAACAACACACCACAACACACAACACATCAACACACACACACACAACAAAAACACACACACAACAACACACAAACAACAAAACATCAAACAATCACAACACAAACATCATCACACATCACAATCACACAACACACAATCACAATCAACAACACAACAACACACCACACAAAAACAAAAACAACAAACAAACATCAAATCACACAAACACAAACAACACAAACACACACAAACACATCAACACAACAATCACATCACACAACATCAACAAACACAAAACAACACATCAAAACACACAACAAACACAAACACAACACATCACAACAAACAAATCAACACAACACACAACACAAACAACAACACACACACAACAAAACAACAACACAATCACACACATCACAACATCAAAACAACAAACAACACAACACAACAATCACAACAAACAACAACACATCAACACAACATCACACACACATCAAAAACACACAAAAACACACACACAAATCACAACACACACACAAACAACACAAAAAAACAACATCACAACACACACACACAACAAACACACACACATCAAACACAACACACAATCAACAACATCAAACAATCAACAAAACAATCACACACAACACAAAATCACACAACACACACACAACCACAACACACACACACACACACAAACACACAACAAAACACAACACACAATCAACAAACACAACAACACACACAACACAAAATCACACAACACACACACAACACAATCACACACACAACAACAACACAAAACACAAAACAAACACACACACACACACACACACAACACACAACACACACACAACACAACAACACACACACACACAATCAAACAACACACACAACACAACACACAAAAACACAACACACACACAACAATCACAACAACAATCACACATCACACACACAACACACACACACACAACACAATCACAATCAACACACAACACAAACACAAAAAACACAAAAACACAACAACACACAACACACAAACACACACACAACATCACACATCAACACAACACAAAAACAACAACACACACAAACAACAAATCACAACACATCATCAATCATCAAAACAAAAAATCACAAAATCACAACAAACACACACAATCAAACACACACACACAACACCAACAACACAACACAACACAACAACATCACACACAACATTCACATCACAACAAAACAAAACACAAAAAACACACACACACACATCCCATCACATCAAATCACAACAAACCACAAACAACACAACAACACATCACAACAAATCAACACACAAAAACACAACAAACACAACAACACACACACACACACACACAACATCAACAACACATCAACACAAACAAACAACACAACAAAACACACACAAACAATCAACAAACAACAAACAATCACACACACACAACACACAAACAATCATCACACACATCACACACAACACACACAATCACAAACATCACACACAAAACACACACACATCACAACACACAAACAACACAAACAACAACACACACAACACAACACAAAACACACAATCATCAACAAAACACACACAAAACACACATCATCAAACAATCACACACAACAACAACAAACAAATCACACATCAAACAACACAACAAAAACACAACACACACACAACAAAACACACAAACATCAAAACAAACAACACAACAACACAAAACACACAATCACAACATCACACACAACACAATCAACAAACACACATCAACACACAACAATCACAACATCACACACATCACACAAACACAACACAAAAACACAAACAAACACATCACAACAACACACAAACAAACAACACAAACACACAATCAACAAACATCACACACACACAACACATCAACATCAACACAACACACACAAACACAATCAACACAACAAAACACACACAACACAAACAACAAAAACAATCACAACAACACAAATCAACAAAACACATCAACACAACAACAACACAAACACAATCACATCACAACATCACACACATCACAACACAAACAACACAAAACAACACAAACACAACACACACACAACACACACAACACACAACACACACACACATCATCACAACAAACACAATCAACACACACACACATCACACAAAAACAAACAACACAACAAAACACACAACAACACACACACAACAACACAACACACACACACAAAAAACACACAACACAAAAACACACACACCAATCACATCACACACATCACAAACACACACAACATCACAAACACATCAATCAAACAACACACAAAACACACACATCACAATCAATCACACATCACACACACAACATCAACACACACAACACACACAAATCCAAACAACACAAACACACACATCACAAAACAACACAAAAAACAACACAACACAAACAACAACACACACACACAACACAAACAAAACACACAACACATCACAAATCAACACACAACAACAAAAACAAAATCAATCATCACATCACAAACATCAAACAACACACAAAAAATTCACACACACACAACACACACATCACAACAACAAAACATCACAACAATCACACAACAAAAAAAACACACAACAACATCAACACACAACACACAAACACACACAACAAACACAAAACAAAAAATCAACACACACAATTCACACATCAAACATCAACACACATCATCACAACACACACAACACACATCACACAACACAAAACATCAAATCACACACAACACACACAAAAAAACACAACACACACACACAACAACAACAACAAAACCAAACACACAATCAACACACACATCAACAAACAACAACATCATCACCACAAACATCAAACACAATCACACACAACAACACACATTCATCAACACAACACAATCACAACAACAATCACACACACACACACACACAACACACACACACATCACAAATCAAACACAACAAAAAAACACAAACAACAACACAACACAACAAACCACACAAACAACACAAACAACAACACATCACACAATCACAACACAACAAACACATCACATCAACACATCACACAATCAACACAATCACAACATCACACATCACAACACAATCATCATCAACATCAACATCAAAAACAACACACAACACACACACACACACACAACACACAAACAAAAAATCACAACATCCACACATCACACACACAACAACATCAACACACAAACAACACAACACAATCAAAAAACACACATCACATCAAACATCACACACAACACACAACAACAAACACACACACAACAAACACATCAATCAACAACAACACACAAACAAAACACACACAAAAACACAAACAAAACAATCACACATCATCACACAACACAATCACACATCACACACACACAACAAACACACAACAACATCATCAACACAACACACACACACATCAACACAAACACAACAACAAACAACAAACACACAACACAAATCACAATCACACACACAAATTCAACACATCAACAACACACACACAAACAACAATCACATCAACACAAACAACACATCAACAACACACACACATCAAACAAACAAACACACACATCATCAAACACACACAAACACACAACATCACATCACACAAAACAACACAAAACATCACACAATCAACACAACACATCATCACACATCACAAACAACAACACAACACACACACACAACAACATCAACACATCAAACACACACATCATCACACACATCACATCACACACAACACACAACATCACAATCATCACACACACAAAACATCAACACACAACACACACACACACAACACACATCAACACCACCAAACACAAAACAACACACAAAACACAAACAACAACAACACACAACACACACACAATCACAAACAAACAAATCACACACACAACAAAATCAAAAACACATCACACAACAATCACACACAAATCACAAACATCATCACACACACAACATCACAAACAAAATCATCAACAACACAACACACACACAATCATCACACATCAACAAACAAAACACACATCACACACACAACAACAATCACACACAATCACACACACACAACATCAACAATCACAAAACAACACACAAACAACAACAACACACACAACAAACATCACAACACACAACACAAAACAACATCACATCAACACACAACAACACACACACACACACACAACACACACACACACACATCACATCAACAAATCACAACATCACAACACAACAAAAAACCACACAACACAATCAAACACAACACACAACAACAACACACATCACAACAAAACACACATCACACAAACAACAAACAACACCACAATCAACATCAAAAACACACAACAACACACACAACAAACACACACATCACACACAAAACACACACAAATCAACACAACAACACACACACACACACACACACAAACACAAACAACATCATCACACAATCAACAACACAAAACACAAAAACACACACAACATCAACAACACACACAACACACAACACAACACAAACACAAACAAACACAAAACACATCACAAAAACAAATCAAACAATCACAACACACAAACACAACAATCACAACAACACACACACACAACAAACAACAACAATCAAACACAAACAAACAAAATCACACATCACACACACAATCAATCAACACAAACACAACATCACATCAATCATCACAAACACACACAACATCCACAAAACATCAACACAAAACAACACAATCACACACACATCCACACAACAACAACACACACACAAATCACACATCAAAAACACATCACAAATCACACAAAAACAACAAATCAAAACACATCAAACAAACACACAACAACACAACAACAACACAACATCACAACACAAAATCAACAACACAAAACACACACAACAAAAACACACACAAAAAAACAACATCACACACACAAACACAATCAAACAAACAACACACACACAAAACACACATTCACACAACAAACAACACACACACACAACAACAAACAATCAAAACAACACACAACACACACACACAACAATCACACAACACACACACAATCAACACAACACATCACACACAAACAAAACACACACACAACATCATCAATCAAAATCAACAACACAATCACAACATCACACACAATCAAAACAACAACACAACAAATCAACACAAAACACAACAACACACACAAAAACACAAAATCAACAAAAACAAACACAAACAACCACAACACACAATCAAAAACAATTCACATCACACACAACATCAACACACACATCAACAACAAATCAAAAACAATCACACAACATCAACATCAACACACAACACAACACACAAACACATCACACACATCACATCAACACACATCAAATCACACAACACAAAAAAACACAACAATCAACACACACACACATCACACAACACACAATCACAACATCAACAAATCACACACACACAATCACACAACAAAACAACACACATCACATCAACAAACAAAAAACAAACACAAAACATCACACACAACACAACAACAAAACACACAACAAAACAACACACAACACAACAACACAACAAACAACAAACAAACAAACACAAACACACACACACATCAAACAACATTCAAACACACAACACACAAATCAAAAAACACAACAAACAACAACACACACACATCACAAAATCACACACATCACAACAACAAAAACAACAACACACACACACACAACAACACAAACACACAAAAAAACAACAATCACAACAAACAACAAACACAACAACACACAAACACAATCACACAACACAAAACACATCACACACAAAAACACATCAACAACACACACACACAAACAACAACACATCAAAATCAACACAACAACAACAAAACAACACAACACCAATCAAACATCACACAACATCACAACAAACATCACAAAACAAATCAACAACACAACACACAAAAAATCACAAACATCACAACATCACAAAAAACAACCACACAACACATCAACACAACACACACACACACAAACATCACAACAACACACAACAATCACAAAAACAAACAACAAAACATCAAACACACACACAACATCACAAACACAACAACAACAAATCAACAACACACAAATCACACACACACAACATCATCAAAATCACAACACACACAACAACACACACACATCACAAAACAACAAAAAACAACACAACATCAAACACACATCAACAAAATCAAATCACACAAAAAATCATCACAAACACACATCACAATCAATCAACATCACAACACAACAACACATCACACAACAACACACAACAACATCACAACACAACACACACACAACACATCAACATCACAAACAACACACACAACAAACAAAACACATCAACAAAAATCACACACAAAAAAAATCAACACAAACACATCAACAAAAATCAACAACACACATCAACAACACACACAACACACAAACACAACAACACAACAACACATCATCATCACACAACAACACAAACAAAAACACACACACAACAACACATCACACAACACAAAACACACACACATCAACACACAACACAACAAACAATCAACAACACAACATCAAACAAACACACACACAACAAACACAACAACAACACAACACACACAACACAAAACACACACACACACAAACACACACACAACACATCACACAAAAACAAAACAACAAAACAAAACAAAACACATCACACAACACATCAAACAAACCACACACACACAACACACAAAAAATCAAACACACAAAATCATCATCACAAAACAATCAAATCACAACAATCACAAACAATCACAACCACAAAACACACAAAAAAAACAACAAACATCAACACACAAAAACAAAACACAACAAACAAATCAAAAACAAACACATCACAACACAACAAACACAACAACACAACACACCACATCCAACACAAACAACAATCAAACACAACAAAACACAAATCACACACAACAAATCACACATCACATCATCAACATCAACATCAAAACACACAAACAACACAACACAAAACACACACAACAACAAAACAAAACAACAACAAAAACACAAACAAACAACACATCAAACATCAACACAATCACAAACAAAAACAAAACACAACAAACACATCAAACACAATCACACACACACACACACAATCACAAACACAACAAAAACACAAACAAAACAAAAAACAACAATCACACACACACACACACACACAACACAAACACACACAAACAACACCACAACATCACAAACATCAACAACAACAAAAACAACAAAAACAACAAAAAAACAAATCACAAACAACAACAAAAACACAAAATCACATCACACAAAACACACATCAACTCAACAACAACACACATCAAACACAAACAAAACACACAACAACACAAACAATCAATCACAAACACACACAATCAAACAAAAAAACACACACACAAAACAACAACACAACAAAAATCAACACAAACATCATCAATCAACAAAAAAACACACAAAACAAAAAACACAACACAAACAACACACACACACACAAACAACAAACACACACATCAAAAACAAACAACAACAACACATCATTCACAACACACACAACAAAAAACACAACATCACACACATCAACACAAACATTCAAAAAACACACATCCCAAAACAAACACAACACATCACAAAAATCAAATCAAACACAACAACAAAACAACAACAAACACACAATCACACAACAAACAAAACACAAATCACATCAACAACATCACATCAAAAACATCAATCAAAACAACACACACAACAAACACACAAAACACACAAACAATCAAAAAATCAAACAAAACATCATCAAACAACACAACACAATCAAACACACAAACATCACACAACACAACACAACACAACATCACACAACAAACACAACACAAACAATCACACACAAAACAAACAAACAAAAAACAATCAAACATCACACACAACAACAACACAAAACACACAACATTCACATCACAACATCAAAAAACACAACAACACACACACATCAAAACACACAACAAACAAACACACAAATCATCACACACACAACACACACAACACAACAAACAAAAATCAAACAAAAAAACACAATCAACAACAACACAACAACAAAACAATCAACAACAACACAACAAACAACAAATCAAACACATCAAAAAACACAACACACACACAAACAACACACATCATCACACAACACACACACACAAACCAACACACAACACACACAACACACAAAAAAAACACAACACACAAACACAACACACAAAAACAACAACAAACAAACAATCACAAAACACACATCACAACACAAACACACACACAACACACAAAACACAACAAACACACCACATCACAAACTCACAAATCACATCAACACAAACACACAAACACACACACACACACAAACAACACAACAAAACACACAAAAACACAAAATCAACACACACAAACAACACACAACAAACAACACACAAATCACAAAAAAAAACACACAACACAACACAACACACACACACAAAAACACACAACAACAACAAAACAACAACAAAAACACACACAATCACACACACACACAATCAAAACAACAACACAAAACACACACACACACACACACACATCAACACACACATCACACACACAACAACACAATCACACAAACACAAAAAACAAAACAAAACACACAAAAAAACAACACAACACAACAACAAACACATCAACACAACACACATCAACACACACACAACAACAACAACACACACACAACAAACACAACACAACACAAACATCAACACAACAACAACACACACAACACAACACACACACATCACACAAAACCAAAATCAAAACACAAAATCACAACAACACACAACAACACAACAACACACCAACACACACACACACACACACACACACACAAACACAACACAAAAACATCAACACAACACACACACACACACAACAACACACAAACACACACACAAAACACAACAAACAACAAACAACAAAACAACACACAAACAACAACACACACAATCAACAAACACACAACACACACAACACACACAACACAAACACACAACACAAAATCAAAAAAACACAACAACACACACATCACACAAAAACAACACACAAACACACAAAACACAAAACACACACAAACACAACAAACACACAACACAACAACAACACACACACACAAAACAAAACACATCACACAACACAACACACAAACAAACACAAACAAAAACACACACACACACAACACACATCAACAATCAAACCAACAACAACAAACACACATCACAAAAAAATCAACAACACACAACAACACACAACACACACAACACAACAAAACACAAACACACACAACATCACACAACAACACACAACAACAACAAACACACACAAAAACAAAACAACACAAACACCAAACAAAAAACAAAAAACAAAACACACACACAACACAAACAACACACAAAAACACACAACACAACACACAAACACAACAATCACAACACAAAACACACACACACACACAACAAACAAAAAACAACACACACAAATCACACAAACACAACAAAACACACAACAACAAAAAACAACAAAAAAAAAAAAACAAACACAACAACACACAACACACACCACAACAAAAACATCACACACACACACAACACACAACAACAAAAACATCAAAAAAAACAACACAATCAACATCACAAAAACAACAACACACACACACACAACACACACAACACACATCAACATCACACACAACAAACACACAACAAACCACAAAACAACCACACAAAAACACACAAACAACAAAACACACACAACACACACACAACACACACACAACACACAAAAACACAACAAACAACAACAAAAAAAAACACAAACAACAACAAACACAACAACACAAAAACAAAACACAAAAACAACAACAAACACACAAACACAACACACATCAACACAACAAAAACAACACACAAAAACACAAACACACACATCCAAAACAACAAAAAATCAACAACACACAAAACAAACAACAACACACAACAACAACAAACAAAAACACAACAAACAAACAATCAAAACACAATCACACAACACAAACAACACACACACACACAACAACACAACATCACACAAAACAAACAACAACAACAACAATCACACAAACAAAACACATCAAACATTCACACAACAACACAAAATCACAAAAACATCACAAACAAAACACAACAAATCAACACAACAACACACACACACAACAACAAACAAACAACAAACACACAAACAAACACAAAAATCACAACAATCAACAAATCAACACAACACAACAACAAAAAACAACACACACATCAACACACATCAACACAAAACACAAACAAACACACAACACAAAACAAACACACAACAATCAAACAAAACAACACACAAAACAACACACACAAACAAACACAACACAAAAAACACACAACACACAAACACAACACAACACAACAAAACAACAAAACACAAAACACAACACAAAACACATCACACACACATCACACACACAACAAAAAAACAACAAAACACACACACATCACAAAAAAAAACAAAACACACACAACACAAACACAAAAACAACACACACACACACAAACACCAAACACACACACACAAACAACAAACACAACAAACAACACCACACACACAAAAAAAACACAACAAAACAACACACACACATCACACAAAAAAACACAACACACAAAAACAAAACATCAACACACACATCAACAACACACAAACACACAAACACAAAAACAACAAACAACACAACAAAACACATCAACAACAACAAATCACACATCATCAACACACACATCAACACACATCAAAAAACAACATCACACAACACACACACAACATCAACAACACACAAACAAACAACAAACACACAAACACAAACAAAACACAACACAAAACACAATCCACAAACACAAAAACAACAAACACACAAAACACACAACCACACAACAAACAAACAAAATCAAAACAAACACACACACACACAACAACACACACACACATCACAACACACAAAACACATCATCAACAAAAACAAACAACATCACACACACAAACACAAACAACACAACACACACACAAAACAACAACACATCAACACACACAAAAACACACACAACACCAAACACAAACAACAAAAACACAAAAATCAAACAACAAAAACACAACACAAACATCAACAACACACACAACACACACACACACAAACAACACACACAAACACACACACACACAACACAAAAACACACAAAACAACACACACAAAACAAAAAAAAATCACACACACACACACAAACACAAAAAACATCACAAACACAACAACAATCAAACACACCATCAAACAAAAATCAAAATCAACAACAACACAACATCACATCACATCACAAACAACAAAACACACAAAACACAAAAAAACAAACAAACACAACACAACAACAATCACAAAACATCAAAAACAACACACACAAACACAACAACAACAACAACAACAAACAAAAAACACACATCAACAACACACAACAACACAAATCAAACAACACAACAACACAATCACAACAAACACACACAAACACAAACAACAACACAACAAAACACCAACAACATCAAACACAAACAAAAAACATCAACACATCAAAACACAAAAAACAAAAAACAAAATCAAACAAACAACAAAACAACAAAACAAAACAAAAACACAACAACAAAAACAAACACAACACATCACACAACAACACACACAACAAACAAAAAAACACAAACACAACACACAACAACAACAACAACACACAAAAACACAAAACAAACAACAAACAAACAAAAAACAACACATCAAACACAACACAAACACAAAAAAACAAAAACAAACCAACAAACATCACAAATCAAACAAACACACAAATCAAAACATCACAAAACAAAAAAAAACACAAAAAACACAAAAAACACAAAATCACAACAAACAACAAACAAAAAACAAAAAAAAAAAAAACACAACAACACACACACAAACACACAAACACAAACAAAACACACAAAACAACAAACACATCATCAACAACAACACACACAAAAAACAAAAAAAACAAACAACACATCAACACACAACAACAACCAACACAAAAAACAAACACATCATCACAAAACAACATCAAAAACACACAACAAACACACAACACAACAACACAAACAACAACACAAAACAAAATCACAACACAACACATCATCACAACACACACACACACACACACAACAACAAAACACAACAACACAAAACACAAAAATCAACAAAAAACAAAACCACAACACAAAACATCAAACACACAAAACAAACAAACACAAAACACAAAACACAACAAACAAAACAAAACACAACACACACAAACAAAAAAACAAACAAAAAAAACAACAACAAACACACACATCACAACACACAAACACATCACAAAAAAACACAAACACAAACAACAACAACACAAAACAACACCAAAACACAAAACAACAAAACAACACACACACACAACACACACCACACAAACAAAACAACAACAAACACACCCCAACACAAAAAACAACAACACAACCAACACAACAAACACACAACATCAACACAACACACAAACAAACATCAACAACAAACACACAACAACACCAACACAAAAACAAAACAAAAACAATCAACAACATCATCACACACACACAAAACACACACAAACAAACACAAAAACAAACAACACACACAACAAACACAAAAACAAAAACAAAAAACCACACAACAAAACACAACAACACACACAACAAAAAAACCACAACACACAAAAACAACACACAAAAACAAAAAAAAAAAAAACACAAACAAACAACAAAAACACAACACACACAACAACAAACACAAAACACCAAACAACACAACAACACACAAAAACAAACACAAACAAAAAAACACACAAAACACAACAACACACAAAAAACAAAAAACATCACACAAAAAACACAAAAACACAAACACAACAACAACACAACAAAAACAAAAAACACACACACAACACACAAAAAACAAACACACAACACAAACAAAAACACACAAAACAACACACAAAAAAACAATCAACACACAAAACCAAACACAACACAACACAACAAAACACAAAAAAACACACAAAAACACAACAAAACAAACAAACAAAAAATCAATCAAAAAAACAACAAAAAAAACACACACACAATCAAAACAAACAAAACAAAAACACAACACAAACAACACACAACAAACAAAAACACATCACAACACACACAAAAACAACAACACACACAACACAACACAACATCACAACAACACACACAACACACACACAAACAAACACACAACACAACACACAAACAACAAAACAAAAAAAAAACACAAAACACAACAACACACAACAACACCAACAAAACACAACACAAAAACACACAAAACACACAACACAACATCAACAACACAATCAACACAAACAAAAACACACAACACAAAACAACACACAATCAAACAACACAATCAACCACAAAACAACACAACAACAACACACAACACAAACAAAATCAACAACACAACAACACACCACAAAACACACACACACAACAACAACACATCACACAACAAAAACACAACAACAAAATCAACAAAACAAACACACAACAAACACAACACACAAACAACAATCAAACAACACAACAACAAAAACAAAAACACAAATCACAAAAAACACACACACACACACAACAAAAAAAAAAAAAAACAAAATCAAACACAACAACAACACACAACAACACATCACACAAACAACAAAAACACAAACAAAAAACAACACAACAAAACACACACCAAACACACAAATCACACACACAACACAAAAAACACACAACAAAACAACACACACAACACACACACACAACAAACAAACACAACACACACACAAACACACACACAACACACCAACACATCACAACACAACAAAACAACAAACACATCAAAAACACATCAACACACAAACAAAAACACAAAACAAAAACATCACACACAACAACACACAAACAACATCAACAACACAACATCACAAAACACAACACATCACAAACAAACACACAAAACAACACAAACAAACACCATCACACAAAACAAACAACACAACAACAAACACAACAAACACAAACACACAACACAACACAATCAAACACACAACAAACACACACACAACACAAACAACACAAACACACAATCACACACAAACAACAAATCAACACAACACACACACAAACATCAACACACAAAACACAAACAAACAACAACAATCACAAACAACACAAAACACACAACACAACAAAACAACACACAACACACAAAAAACACACACAAAACACCACAAACACAAACACAACAAAAAAACAAATCATCAACAACAAAAACAACACACACACAACACAACAAACAACAACACAACACACACATCAAACACAAACATCAACACAACACACAATCAAAAACACAAAACACATCACACACACAAACAACAAACAAACACATCACATCAAACACACACAAAAACACAACAACACACACACACACAACACAACACACAAAACAATCAAAAACAACACACACAAAACACAACAACACAAACACACACAAAAAAAAACAAACAAAACAAACACACAAAATCAACACACACAAACACAAAAAAACACAACACACACACACACAAAAACAATCAAACATCACACAAACAAACAACAACAAACAAAACACAACAACACACACAAACAATCACACAACTCATCATCATCAACAACACACATCAAAAACACCAAAAACAAACACAAAAAACACAAACAAAACACAAAAACACAACAAACAATCAAACAAAACAACAAAAACAACAACAAACAACACAAACAAACAAAACAAACACAAACAACAACAAAAAACACACACACAAAACAACAAACACAAAAAAAAACAAACAACACACAAAAAACACAACACACACACAAAATCACACAACACACAAACAAAAAAACAAACAAAAACAAACAACAAAAAAACAACAAATCACAAACAAACACACAACACACCAAACAAACAAAATCATCCAACAAAACAAAAAACCATCACAAAACACAACAACACCAACACAACACAAACACAACACACACCACAAAAAAAACAACAACAACAAACAACACACACAAAAAACAAACACAACACAACACACACAAAACAACACACAACAAAACACATCAAAAAACACAATCACACAAAACAACAAACATTCACAACAAAAACACACACACACAACATCAACAACAAACAACAATCACAACAAAAAATCATCAACACAACACACAAATCAAACACAAACAACAAAACAAACACACAACAAAAAAAAACACCCACACAACAAACACAAAAACCACAACACAACAAACAAAAACAACAACAAAAAAACACAAAAAACAAACACAAACACACAACAACACACACACACACACACAACACAAAAAAAAAACATCAAACAATCAAACACACAACAAAACACAACACAAACAAACAACACAACACAAACACAAAAACACACTACAACACAACAACAACACAAAACACAAATCAAACAACAACAACAAACACACAAACAAACAAACAACAAACAACAAACAACAATCACAACACAAACAAAAACATCACAACAAAAAACAAAACAACAACACACAACAAACAACAAACAAACAACAAAAACACAACACAACACACACAAAAAACAAAAAACACAACACCACACACACACACATCACAAATCACAAAAACAATCAACACAACACAACAATCAATCACAACAATCAACAACACAATCAACACAAAACACACAACAATCAACAATCAAAAACAACAAATCAACACAACAAATCCACAACAAAAACAAACAAACAACAAAACAAACACACAAAACAAACACAACATCACACCACACAACAAACAAACACAAACAACAAAAACACACAAATCAAACAACACAAACAAAACAACACAACACACACACAACACAAAACACAAAAAACAAAAACAACAAAACAAAAAAAAAAAACAATCAACACACAAAAACAAAATCAACACACACAACAAATCAACACAAAAAAACAAAACAACACAAACAAACACAAAACAAAACAACACAAAACACACAACAAAAACACACAAAACAACAAAACAATCAACAAACATCACAAAACAAACACACAAACAAACAAACAAAAACACAATCACACACACAAAAATCAACAACAAACAAAACACCAACAAAAAACAACACACACAACACACACACACACAACCAACAACAAACACACAAAAAAAACACAACAACAACACACACACACAAACACAAAATCACAAACAACAAACAAAACAACAAATCAACACACACACACAACAAAAAACACAACACAACACACACACAAACAAAATCACAACAAACAACAACACAACACACAAACACAAACACAACAACACACACACACATCAAAAACACACACACACAAACAACAAACACATCAAACACAACAACAAAACCCAACACACAAAAAACAAAAACAACACACAACAAACAAATCACAAAAAAAACACAATCACACAACACAAACAAAACAAACAAACAAACACACAACAAATCAAAAAAAAAACAAAAAATCAAAAACACACACACACACAACAACACCAACACACACAACAAACACACAACAAACAACAAAACACAATCACAAAACAACACAAATCAAAAACATCAACATCACAACAACAACACACACACACACAACAACACACAAAAAACAAAAAACAAACACAATCACACAATCACAACAACAACACACACAAAACAACAAACACAAACAACAATCAACACACAACAACAACAAACACAACAAAACAAACACACATCACAAACAAACAACACACAACAACACAACAAAACAATCAAACACAAAACAAAAAAAACACATCAAAACCAAACAAACACAACAAACACAACAACACAACAAACAACAACATCACAACAAAAACAACACAACAAACACAAACACACACAACACAAAACAACAAACAAACAACACACAAAAAACAAAAAAAAACACAAAACAAACACACAACAACACAAACACAAACACAAAAACAACAACAACCACACACAACAAACACAAAAACAACAAAAAACAACAACAACAACACACATCACAAAACAACAAACACATCAAATCACCAACAACAAACACACCAAAACACAACAAAACAAAAACATCATCACAAATCACACAAAAACACATCATCAAACACAACACAACAACATCAAAAAACACAACACAAACAAACAAACACACAAAAACACACACAATCACAACATCACAACACACACACACAACACAAACACAAAAACAATCAACCACAAACAACAACAAAAAACACAACAAAACAACCAAATCACACAACACAAAACAAACCAAATCACAAAACAAACAACAAAAAACAACACACAAAAATCCAAAACAATCAACAATCAACCAAACACATCAACACACACAACACAAACACAAAAAACACACAATCACACAACACATCAACACAAAACACACAACAACAACATCACAAAAACACAAAACAACACAAACACACAAAAAAACAACACACAACAACACAACACACACACAAACACCAAAACAACAAAAACAAAACAACACAAAAAAACACACAACAACAAAAATCACAAAAACAACACAACCACACAATCAAACACACAACAACAAAAAAAACAAAAAACAAACAAAATCAAAAACAACACAAAAAACAACACAAAAAACAACAACACAACAAACACAACACATCACACAAAAAAAAAACATCCACACAACAACACACACACAAAAAACCAAACAATCAATCAATCACACACACAATCACACAACACAAAAAAACAAACAACACAAACACATCAACAACATCATCAACACATCATCACAAACACAAACAACACACAACACAACACAACAAAACACACACACAAAACACACACAACACATCAACAAACAAAAAAAACACACACACAAAAAACACACAACACACACAACAACATCAACACAAACAATCAAACAACAAAAAACAACAAACACCAAAAAACACAAACAACACACACAAAACAAATCACATCACACAAAAAACAACACAAACACAAAAACATCAAAAAAAACAATCAAAAATCAACATCAACAAACAACAAAACACAAAAATCACAACAACATCAACACATCACAAAACAAAACAACAACACATCAACACAACAACACAACAACAAACAACAAAAACACACAAACAAAACACAACAACAAAACAACAAAAACAAACAAACACACAAAACACAAAACAAACACAACAAACACACAACAAAAACACAAACATCACACAACACACAATCAACACAAAACAAACAATCAACAATCATCATCACAAAACAACCACACACAAACACAAACAACACAAAACACACATCAACAATCACAAAAACACAACAACACAAAAACAAAACACACAAACAACAAAAAAAAAAAAAAAAACAACAAAAAACAAAACACACAACACACAAACACACACACACAAACACAAAAAAACATCAACAACACAACAACACAACACAACACAACCCACATCAACAAACAAACAACACAAAAACAACACACAAAAACACACACACAAAACACACACACACAAACACATCAACAAACAACACAACACAACAACAAACACATCAAATCAACACACAACACAACACCAAATCAACAAAAACAAACAAAAAACATCAAAATCAAAAACACAAAACAACAAACAAATCAAACACAAAAACAACAAAACACACAAAAACCAAACACAACACAACAAACAAAACACAAAAAACACAACACACACAAAAACACAACACACAAACACAAACAAAATCAACAAAAACACACACACACACAAACAAAACAAAACAACAAAATCACAAAACAAACACAAAAACACATCACAAAAACACACAAAATCAAATCAACAACAACACACAAAAAAAAAAACAAACAACAAACACAACACAACAACCAACAACACAAAACAACAAACACAACAAAAACAACAACAAACAATCAACACACAACACAAACAAACACAAAAAACAAAAAACAACACACACACACAAAACAACAAAAAAAAAAAAAACAAACACACAAATCAAACACAACACAAACACACACAAACAACACAAACAAAACAACAAAACACAAAACACATCAACCAAAACAACAAACCAAAAAACACAAACAAAACAACAACAACAATCAACACAACACAAAACACCACAACATCACATCAACATCAAACAAACCACACACCAAAAACAAACACACAAACACACAACAAAACAAAATCAAAAACAAAACACAAAACAAAACACACACTCAAAAAAAAACACACACAACAATCAAAACACACAACACAACACAAAAACAACAAAACACACACAACAAACAACACAATCAAAAAACAACAAAAACAATCAAACAACAACACAAAACACAACAACACACAACATCCAACAAAACAAATCACAACACACACAACAATCAACAACAACAACAATCAACAACACAAACACACAACACAAAAAAAAAACAAAAACAACAACAACAACATCAAACACAAAAAACAACACACAATCACAACACACACACAAACACATCAAACAACACACAAAACACAACACAAAACCAACACACAACACAAACAAAAAAAACATCATCAACACAAACAAAAACAAAACACAAAAACAAACCAACTCAAAACAAAACAAAACACACAACAAAACAAACACACACAACAACAATCACAAACACAATCAAAAATCACATCAAAATCAAATCAAAAAACACAACACAACACACAAACAACACAAACAAACAAACAACAACAACAAACACAAACAATCAACCAAACAAACCAACACAAAAACATCACAAACACAACAACAAACAAATCAACACACAACACAACAAAAAAACAAACACAACAAACAAAAAACACACACACACACAACATCAATCAACACAAAACACAAACACAAATCACATCAACACAACAAACAACACACACACAAAAACAAAAACACAAAACAAACAAAAACACACATCACAAACAAAAAACACATCAACAAAAATCACACACAAACACACCACAACAAACACAACAAAACAAAATCAAAACACAAAACACACACACATCAAAAAAAAAACAACAATTCACAACAACACACACAAAACAATCAAAAACAAACAAACAAACACAAACAACAAATCATCATCAACAAACAACACACAAAACAAAACAAATCAACAAAACAACAACAAACAACAAAAACAAACAAAAATCAAACAAACATCATCACACACAAAAAACAACAAAACAACATCACAACACAACACAAAAAAACAAAAAAACACAAACAAAAAACATCAAAAACAACATCAAATCAAACAACAAACAACACAAAAACCAAAAACAATCAACAAAACACAAATCAACAACAACAATCACAATCAAACACACACAATCAAAATCAAACACAACAAAAAACACACACACAACAATCAATCACAACAAACAAAAAATCAAAACATCAACACAAAATCAACACAAACACACCAACATCACAAAACATCACATCACACACACACAAAAAAATCACACCATCACAACAAAAAATCACACACATCAAATCCCAAACAACAACAAACACAAACAATCAAACACAAAACATCATCAATTCAACACACAACAACACACACAACAATCAAACACACTCACAACACACAATCAAACAATCAAAAACAACAACACAACACAACCACAAACTCATCAAACCACAACAAAACCACATCAAACCACCAACAAACAAAAACAATCACAACATCAATCAACACAACCCCAAACAAACATCATCAACAACACAAAAAAAGATCACACATAAGGTACATTTCCAGCTAATTAAAAAACACCAAAAAAGAAATCATACCACAAAACAAACAATACACATCGTAAAAACAAGAAAAACCCACAGCAAATATGCACACAACAAACAAAAACAACTACAAACACAAACATATAAAATCAATCACCACATCTAATCTAATGATACAAAACACAAACATCAAACATCAAACACACAAACACATCACAAACCGAACATAAAAAATTTTCAATCTCCCAAATTAACTACCATACACCAAAATTCAACAACAAACAAGACCCAGCCCAAACATCAACCAATCATACACACATCATCAACACACACACCAACACCATAAACAACCAACAACACAACCA